>NC_057802.1:421533522-421787371 GCF_018294505.1 Triticum aestivum | reverse complement strand
GGCTCGGGCTAGGCTGCGGGGCTTGGCCTCCCGTCTTATAAAGGCCGGCCGGGCCAGAGTCCTAGCCGGACAGGGCCCGGTTGGTCGGTTCGTTTTTTTTTCAATCGGACGTGCAGAAAAAGAAAGAAAATAAATACTAAACGGACTCCACAAATCCCGAAATAAATTTTTCCCGTCCTCTAAAAATAAGCTGGACAAGATGAACATTTATTTGGGCCTAAAATGCAATTTTGAAAAACGCGTATTTTTCCTGATTCAAATAAAATCCAAATAAAATCAAATATTTGTTTTTAATATTTTTCCTCCAATATTTCATTATTTGTGGAGAAGTCATTTTATCTCCTCTCATATATTTTGATATGAAATATTTTCGGAGAGAAAATAATTAAAACAAATGATCCTATTTTCAAAATTTGAGAAAACCCAAATGTGAAAATAACGAAATCCCCAACTCTCTCTGTGGGTCCTTGAGTTGCATGGAATTTCTAGGATCGCAAAAGAAAATGCAATAAAATATGTTATGCATGATGATCTAATGTATAACATTCTAAATTGAAAATTTGGGATGTTACAATGCGGCACGACCGGCGCTGCTTTGGGCGGCTGGGGCAAGAAGACCAGAGGTTGTAGAATCACTAGGGCCGTTGGATGGACATCATTGACCACGCCGCGCCGAGAGCACCAGGGCGGTGGGCGACGGCAAGGCCTACGAAGGGAACGACACGGAGCCGGGGAAGACACGGCAGTGGGTGCCCACGCGGTGGAGAGTACAAGGGTTGACTGGTTCGGCTGCCGACGCTGGAAAATAACAGGAGGTGTGGGTGAGTAGAGGGATAGACAGGCCAGGGATGCGAGTATGATGGGGCCGTGAGGCCTGCCCGGCAGCACTGCCGGCCACGGAGGCGGGAGTAGGCGGTTCCGACGGCGCTGGTTTGGGCGGCTGGGGCGGGAAGATCAGAGACTGAAGAAGCACGATTGCCGTTAGATTGACATCTAACGGTCTGACGCTGGTAGAGTCGATTGTTGACTAAGTTTCTTTTTTGAGAAACCTTGTGTACGTATGAACTTAGTAGGCCCACAAGTCAGCCTCCATATCTGTGGCAGACATCATAAAGCCCATTTGCTATTTTTTATAATTTGCAGCCCATTTGCTAATTCTTAAGTAATTTATTACAGCCCATTTTCTGCCAAGGACCACGGTCAAAAAGTTCAACCTTATTTTGCATATTTCGGTGGAGTCCGAACTGTTGTAATCCCAAAATGATAAACATTTTTTAAGAACTTATTGATTTGCCAAAAAAATCGTTTTGTTTTTGTAAGCAAATAAGACGTGGGACAATTGAGTTGGTTTAAGGGAAAACCAGTGGTAAAAAATCAGCGCTGGGTGGGAAAAAACAACAAAAATAAGGATGTAAATATGAAAAGGGAATTTTATGTGTTTTCAATATAATGATACGTGTATATGAACTAGTAAAACTATAGGTAGAGATTAGAAAACGGATGTAGGACATGCGTTTCAAGAGGAAAATAGAACTGGGATGTGTGTTTGATTCAGTAAAAAAACTGCATGCGGATGTTGTAAGACAAAATATAACTAACGCTGGCGGGCCAGAGGCCAGTAGATACCTGCTGGATCTTTGTGCCCCGTTGTCGTCATGGGCTGGGCCTATTAAAAACAAAACCAACCCTGGGCAGTCTACAGCCCAGTTGAAACTTGCTCGACCTGAAAAAACAATATACGTGCTCAATAAACGAGAGAATTCTGCAAGTACAGACTGATAACTGGGATGCAGCACGGATATTGTTTTTTTATCGTGATAATAAGTGCATGCACTTGTTTCGAAAAAAATGGAGAACTCGGAATTCGAACGGCGGGTGCTTATGCTACCCATCAAATAAAAATCAGGTGCCTGAAAATTTGTTTCAAAACAAACGATTCAGCTTTATATCCACGTCGACCCTCGGCATGATGGTTGGAAGCAAATGCAAGTTCATACAAAAAGATCGTTAACAACAATACCAACTTGCGGACGACAAGGTAGTACAACTACCAATACCAAACTAACTTATAATCTTTTTACTCCTGGCCCTAGTGTTCGTCCGGTAGAAAATCTTGCAGAGGACCAGCTCCCGCTCCTTCTCTCGCTCCAGGTCCCCGAGGTGGTACTGGTGCATCACCCAGTTGGTCCTCTGCTGGTCGAAGTTCTTGTTGGTGTGCAGCACCAGAACCTTTTTTGCTGCCCGTCTGCCGGCCGTTGACCATCACCGGCAAGGTATTGCCGGTCTTGTGCCACATCGCATGCATGCCGCACTCCGACAGTATCTTGTGACGCGTCCACGTGCCCCTTTTGAACGCCCTGGAATTGCGCTGGAAGAAATGCTTCCTTAGGCCACTTAGTGTGATACCTGCAGTATTGTGGAATACAAGTTTTAGTGTACCTAGTTGGCATTTTCATAACATCTTTGGCATGTTGCAGTCACTTGTTTCACTTTTTATTAACTGTCAAATTGTAATTGCTTCCCCAGGTCTGCGTCTAAAAAGAAAAATAGAGCTATAAACAAAGGAATATGTTTGTGCAAGTAGACGGCCGATCGGTGTCTTACCTGGAAGTTTCTCAGGTTGGGTGTAGCATATGTCGTGCTCGTTGTCGATGGTTGGTATGAACAAATCGATGAGAGACTGAAATCTTGCGCTGTCAGCACTCACTTTGGCCTCAAGGTGCTCGATCAGCTCCTGATCTGTGGGATCGAACTTGACGCCAGCCGGCAGCACCGGCCAATCCTTCTTTGACTTGCATCGGTAATTCCAGTTATATGGTACTCAATGTATGATCAATCGACTGTTTTAAGTGAATGATGAAAGATTTCGACAGATAAGTGGTACTCCAAATCTGAAGTCCAGAATACCCGAACACGCCGCCGGGATTCTTGTGTCACCTCACGCGCAGCATGTTGTCACGTCAATTCAATGTGTGGACATGATGAATAATTTGACCGATGTATACTAGTACTGCTACTGTCCTACTTACTAGTCGTATTTAGTGTCACAATTTATACATAGGTTTAACTAACAAGTACGCACTTGAAGCCTAACTGATATATATATATATATATATATATATATATATATATATATATATATATATATATATATATATATGGCTTCTGCACAGCATCTCCATCATCATTATCAGTACATCCTATGCGGGTGAGTTAGGATGCATTTGATCCCAGGAAGGTATCTATCCTTCAAACCAGAGGAGTGCTTCAAACTAACAACAGTACATAATATCCAACAAAAGAGGGTCGTGCTACAGCAGCAGAATACATGGCTCAGTCTAGATATCAGCACGAATCAAGTTGTGCATATTTGCTGTTGGCATGAACCACGTCGCCGCATGTCGGGTTTGCAAAAGCCATCCATCGCATGGAAGCTTGATGCCTTTCACACACTTAAGATTATCTGGCAATAAGCTGTGTCGACGAATCTCTGGATATGGTGATTCATGAAACCATTGTATGATGTGTAAACACAGCCCCCCCTCGCAAATGGAAGTTGCATAGCACAGTAATCATCGCCGGTGATATGATCGATGATTGGTTGGATGATCGGATAATTGAGCCTGAGGAACAAGGAGTGGTTGCCGAGGCTGTAAAGCCGCCTCCAGTTGAATACGCCTGGCCCAACGGAGCTGGGATCTTTCTCGAACACGAAGCAGCCATAGCCATCAATGTCACGAACGCCCCACACATTGTACTGCATGTGGTTTGATGTAATGGTTTGGTCAATTTGGTACGTGTGAATGAGCATCAAATGACCGCCGTCAGCTGAACAAGTGATAAACCACCACCCATCGGCTGTTATGATTCCAGGTCCTAGAATCATGAAGGCCAGCGCATTTGCGTCTGCTGGAACAATTCAAATTGGAGACCAAAAGGACAAAAATAAACAATCATGTTCAGAGTATGTGTGGAATTAAGATTATTATAACAGTGACACATATCATAGACAGAGAATTGCAATGCCGTGGTCATAATCATACCCCAAGTTAAAAAATAAGCCAATGGCTTTCATATTCTAGCAATATGTCATGGTTCAAACATCATGTAACAATGAGAGGAAAACAGCTATGACAACGCCTACTCATATTCTACCATAGCACTTACTACTACTGTTCTCATATCAACTCTAAGCAATAACATGCGTTGTTATAAAAATCTTGTAAATGAGAGTAACATATAGCAATCATGATGTTATGCTCATAATATGTATTCTAACAATCATTAGATGCCAATTGTTCTCATATCAACTCTAACAATAACATGTGTGGTCATAAAAATCTAGGAAATGAGAGGAACATATAGCAATGATGTGGTTATAGACATGCTATGCATTCTAAATTTGTAACAAATGAACAGGCAGTTTTATTCATAAGGTAAAGATGAGATGAGATAGAACAATTACACGACGATATATTCCACCAGTATAGGCAGCCAATCTGTGCATCGACCGCGTAAACGATGCCATCGTGCACTATAGCATCAGACAGAAATGTTGCCTCAACAGGATTGATGATGAGCCATAACCATGTATGGCGACCGAATTCCAGATAGACTAATCCCATGTTGAACAAGGCAATGAGCTTGTAATCCATGTAGTCTTCTGATGGTGTGGGCACTTCGCTGATTACAACTTTCTGCAAACAGAGGTCGAGCCAAAAGCTTGACGCGTCTCGTGCGTAGTAGGCAGGAGTGTCCGGCGGGCCGCGAGGCTTGATGGCGGCGGTATCCAACGATGGAAGGGTGATCTCTTGCTGGGTGTAGATATCCACGAGACGCCACGGACTACCGGTGTGGTGGATGAGGACGATCCAGTTGGCCTTCATGCCCGCCCAGTAGTGGCCGCGCATGAAGGACAGGTGGACGGGTAGTGGTAGCATGTCGAGGGGCACCACGGCAACCTCCGTAGGATCGTCAAGTCGGTGTCTGGGCCACCTACGAGGATCGGGCATCAGCAAGCAGGGTGTCTTGAAAAGAGCCAGCCGGTTGCAGACGAGTAGACGGTACAAAGACACCGAGCATGCGGCCAGACGGACGGTGCTGAGTAGGTCCATACGACTACAGATCTGCTCCAAGAGAACATCGGGGAGGGAATTCCAATCGCGGCGCTGCGTGTCAGTCGGTTCTGCCATTGGGGTTTTCGGTGCCTGCGAGCCAGCGGGGAAGTGGATTCGGGCGGGCGAGCGAAGAAGCTTCTCCTCGTGTGGCCGAGCAGTGAGCGGGGGGATATGGTACGCGCAAGCTACCGAGGAAGATGGCGCGGGCGGGCGAGCCATGAGCAGGGGTAAATGGTGTGTGGCCGACGATGGGGAAGAGAGGAGGAAGAAGAAGAGAGGAGGAAGAAGAGTGGAAGACGGGGAAGAAAGTGCATTCAATCTCAATTCTACTAGTACTACTACCAGGATATACCGTCCTTCGGAGTGTAAATAGTTACACCAATGACATGTGGGTCTACCACAACAGGGCCCATATGTCAGTTAATGGAGGACAGAGGTGCGTAGGCGTATTTGCGGAAGCGTGCTCTACTGGCAAACATGATGGCAGTACTGGGTAAGGCTGATTTAGTAACACCAACACGCTGGTTCAGCTTATTAATTACGTGTCCCATCTGCTGCAGCGTGTATTGTCACTTCACTGCGAAGATTAGTTGAATAGTTCTCTCTGACCGAGATGGGGAATAATGGATCGCGAGGACTTCCTTTCTACAGTATCCCTATGCCTCTACGCTCACTTCACTCATTTTGCTCCGTACCTAGTCACTTGTTGAAATCTGTAGAAAGACAAATACTCCGTATTTGGGAACAGAGGGAGGCTTTTACTCCGTACTATTTGGGAACAGAGGGAGTATCACCATATGGAGGGAACAGAGGAAGCTTGAAATATGAACATGTCAATGGGAGGGAGTAAGCCCCATGCATGCATGCAACATGAAACACTCACACGTACACATGGACGCACGCAACACTCACGCACCCATGCGGCACACAGCACACGACGCAACACACACGCTCACGCTCAAGTGCTCAACCTACTCCCTACGTCCGTGAAAGACTGTACATTTAGAGATTTACACATTGACCAGGGCATAATTAACGCCCGAAAGTAGCAGACTTATGTGTGCATGCGACCATTGAGATAAGAAGATTAAATGAAGGCCGTTGCATGCTGTAATTAAGGATAGACATGTAGCCTATACCTACAGCACAAGTTGGTGCATTAGTCAATCAATATCAATTTAGATTAAAGGCTAAATGCATTGGAAGTGTAGATGTACATCATGTACTACACTCTTTGTTTTATAGCCGATGTACACTCTTTGTTGGAAGACCGAGGGAGGACACGTGCATGCACTCACATACACAGCCAGGGCGGTTCGCGCGCAAGGGTTGGACTCGTGTCGCGCCTGCGTAAAGTTTTGTTTAACTGATTTCTTTGCACTGCCAACTGACAAGTGGGACCCAGAAACCAGGTGAGAATTTAACCAGTCAACAAAGTGCCACGTCGACTATGTGGCCGGTCAGTAGGGTGCAATACGGTGCTCTACGATGAGCTAGTGATCGTATAATCGCCGCCAAACTATATATAGTGACCGTAAAGAGCGTATGGTTACATACGTTGACCGCCAGTGTATTTTTCTTCTTTCAAATTAAGCCATATTAATCGGAAAGGACGCAGTATGGACTACTACTACTAGTACTACTACTGCTTTGATGTGTCCCGTCAACTCGCCGAACGAGGAGAAGCTTGCTTACTACGCCTCTCCCTCGCCCACGTGCACGGTGGTTCACAGGACGAGGGGAGGGTTTTGACTACAGCGCCCTCTCCCTCTCCCTCTCCCTCGCCCTCGCCCTCGCCCTCGCCCTCGCGGTGGACGTGCAGCAGTTCAATCGGTGTCAGATTGCCAGAAGCATATTGTACTGTAGTATCATCATTGTTGGACCTTCCGAAGAGGCGAAGAGCCAAGTGCAAGGTTCACACGAGTACGAACTGTTGAAGCTCCCGAAGAGGCAAAGAGCCAAGCGCAAGGTTTTATAGGAGTTGTCATCCTAGTAGGTGTGTACTACAACTATAGCGAACGATGCTACTGTATGATGCCGCCACGTCACGTATATCCAAAGCTGTGCCACCTTTTTTTTCTCAAAGAGCGTGTTGGAGCCCGTGCAACAACCACACAAGTTGCACCTACACATAACACATTTACTAGTAATAAATTCTAAAGGGAAAATGCCAGTATGCCACACAAGTTCATCTCCAATTCATGTGATAAATTTATGCAGGACTAGTCTACATATATTCACAGCGCTACCGTTCACAATTACCGTACTCCACTTACACGTTATAGATGGGCTACATGTCCTCCTCCAGGTTCCAGTCCCAGGTGTTCTTCATGGATGGCACGATCCATAGCGGTGGGCAACGGGAATCATTGTCGCAGCTTTCTAGTCCGGTTCCACACGATGGAGACTCATCCAAGCTGAAGCGGCATAAATCAGGGATAGCGTGTCCCAGCATGTCGTTCATCCGGCGGTGCGCACTGAAGACACAACCATGCTTCATGAACGGCAAGCCTTCCGTGTCATGCACGGAAGGTGGCATCCGCTTGCCAATGGGGTAGCTGTCCCTGATGAAAAGCGAGTACTCTCCAAGAGTGTTCCTCGGCACCCACGTAGCATCACAGGGGTCGAACTCGGCGCCGTTCATCTGGTACACGCGGCATCCTAGATCTGGACACATGGTGATGTACATAGTCAAGGTCCATGCATAATAATGTTGTGCTCAAATATGGCGGTCAGTAATACTGTGCAGCAAATAGAACTACTCTGGTACAGAGGAAGTAAAATAACCGGCTTATTATATATAGCCACTCTTGGCTACATGGATGAGATAGTAAGACATGGAAAAACAAAAATGGTGGCAGCTAGTGGGTTCAAGTCTTCAAGGGCCTAGCTAGCTATACACGTCCTCCAAGGTAAAAAGTACTCTTACTAGTACTACAAAGTACACTACTAGTACAACAATGAAAGAGAAGGCGAGAGGGTTAAAAAATGGAATACCTGGGTAGATGGTGACGGTCCGATCATGGTAGATTGTGTGACCATGTTGCACATCAGTGGTACCATGGGTAACGACTGCTAAGATAGTTGATCCCAATATGCCAAAGTCAGCTACAAGGTTCCAGGTTAGACCGAATCGCGGATGCAAATGCACATCCAGGATCGGCGATCTTATTTTGATCGGGGGATGACTGGTCCCTGCAAAATAATGGAGTACCGTTAGGGATGCAAATGATGGTTTGTGCATTCTGTTTGTAATCTCCCGTACCGTAGGATGGCAACCAGATGAAACAAGTCCCCTAGCTTGTCACCGCGAAGATGCATCCTAGATGGCGCACGGCGTCTTCGAACGTGTAGGGGTACAAATCTACCGCCGCCAACATGCGCCAGCCTCTGCCGTTACTGCCTCTTGCATTAATGGCAATCCTTATGTCGAACAACGCGATGAGATAGTAATCGTCGTAGCCGCGTCGCTTTGTCGGCGGGTCCGCAATTGCTATCTTCTTCAATCTCACGTAGGCATCATCATATGTATTCAAGCCCAGCCAGTCCGGAAGGCCGATCCCAATGGTGGAGAAGGGGTCTATCGGAACAGCCGCACTGCTGTGGATGTTGTGCAAAATGATGGTGGTATCCGGCCGGAGGTATGCGAGCCAATCTTTGTTGGCACCAACACCGACCTATATATAAGACGGTGGGCAGCGGAGAAATTACGGGATGGAAACGGAATAAATAAGTACTACATGATCAAACTCCATTACTGACCTACTCATCAGACAAAATCCGACTACCTCTCAACGTCGGCAACTCTGGCGGTGTCAACGTGCAACCATGGCCAGGGAGCAGTGGACTGTTCGAAGGATTGTCCCATAGAAGAACCTTCTCCTCGAGGACGCATGGAAGACCAACAAGCATGGCCTTTTCCCAAGCCTGTTTAAGCATCTTGAAAAAGTTGGTGCAGGAAGCACCGAGTCTTGCGGCGGTGAGGACGTCGGAGCAGCGTGCGATTTCTCCCAGAGGATCGTCGTCCAAGGTCTCCCAGCCCCGACGAGGAGGAGAACCGCCTGGCGAATCCATGGGTGCAGCGACGAACTGCCTTCTCTTCGGGGGGAGGGGAACTGGCGAGGAGGAGATAAGAGCATAGTAACCGCAGAGCCTCGTCCCTTCCAACTGTAGATCATTCCTCGGCGAAGGGGTGAGGCTATTATTTACTACTAGTACTAGCATTATGGAACGTTATGGGATTGCATTATACTGTAAATAATAGCACTAGTAAGAAATTTTTGGCACTAGGTAGTAGTTTTTGGCGTGGATTAAGAAATTTTGGGTATGTTTTTGCCATTTTGTACACGCCAACTAGTGTCAAAAAACGTCTTACATTATGTGACGGAGGAGTACGTACTCGTACTGTAGCAGTACTAGTACTACTTTTCTCAACTAGTAGTGCGATGTACTGTACTTCTAGTCTAGTCTAGTATAGTGCACCGGTTTTGAACTCTTGAATCTCAGGGCCAAGGAGCTACAGTTGGAAGTGGAGGGAACTACTGTTCTCTAGAACCATCGCTGTACTATCAATGCAGGGGAAGTACACCTGCGTAGTGGCCTAGTGGGTACTCTCGGTGCTCTATTCAGCCGCTCCTCTCACGTAGCTGGCCTACTCAGCCGCTCCTCTCACGCACACACTAGCAGCCTGTTTATCAGCGACGGTTACTGCGGGGGCAGAACATTTGAGTTATTTGACACAGCGAGACTAGGCTTTTCGCTTCCATTTGTGGAGGTGTAATGGATCTTGTCGAACTTTGTTAGTAGTTCCTTCTTTATGAATGAGATGAAGCAAAGCTTTTGCCTCCATTTAAAAAAACACATCAAGAGGAATTTCTTTTATAGTAGAGCCGATAATGGAGTGAAGTGCATGCGTGCAACGCTACAAGCTACAGAGTAGTAGTAGAGCACTTTACGTACAGAGCCATATTGCACAGTTCCCAATGCCCCGCCAGGCTTTTCCGGCTCCTCGGGCTTAATTGGGAGGCGCTAGTTTAAATATGCTACTAGCTGGAAGCTGCAAGCGAGCTGCGGCTAGGGCGAGCCACGGGATGCTGGGAAGGAATACCCGTTCACGTGGCTAGGTTGTCCAGTGCACCCAGATTGTGGGGCCGCACGTCCGTTTGACTTCAAAACTCAAACTACCCGTGTAAAATATTGGCTCACAGCGAAGTGTAGTAGTACTTTTTTTTTAAAAGGTCGTCGTGCGTTCCGCCGGGATCGAACCCACAAGACGAGGTATACACTCCCACGACCACTAGTAGTAGTCGTTGGAGTACAACGCAACCTAGAATCGCCTTTTGTCGCTAGTAGTACGTACATTATTCCTTACAAGAAACCCCTAAGAGCATGGTTAATAGTATAGCCAGCTGCTGACTATAAGCCAAAGCCATGTCATCTACAGCCCATCTTATAGCCAACATGTACAATAATAGATCAAAAGAGTGTACTACTTTTTTTATTATGTGGCCCACTTCTCATTCTCACAAAGTGCCTAGGAGCACGTGTTAGAGCTGGCTCTTCACGAAGAGCCTGCTTACCTTCTCTCTCCTCTTCTCTTTCCTCCTACTAAGCAGAAATATACTAGTTTATTTCTTATAGCCTGCTGACTCAGCTCTATTGTACTTGCTCTAATAATGCAAGAAACCACTAAAATGCCAAGAAACTACTACCACTTGCATACGTGGCAGACTTAAGATAAGACTACCTTATCAACCATTGTACATGCTCTTACCAACAAAAATCCTCGAGTGACCTCCTACCTCCAGCCCTTCCACCTAGTCATCCTCGGCCATGGGACGCAGCTACCACCTCCGGCAGAAGGCGAGGTCAAAACCGCCGGCGGTGCGGAGCCCATGTTGCGGCAGCCCGGATGCCAGCTCCGTCCGGCGCTCGCGGCCACTAGCTAGCCAAGATAGCTCTGTCCAGCTGCTTGTCTGCAAGGTTTGCTAGCTAGATTGGCACGGCAGCGCGGCGGCTTGCTCGCGCGCGCCGCGCTAAGGCCAGCCATCTGGCTCGAGCGAAGGCCAGCACGGCGGCTTGCTCGCTCGTGAGTCACGCTCGGGCCAGCCTGCCAACCCGTGCGGAGGCCAGCACAGCGTCCGACCCGTCCGGCGAAGCGGCGGCCAACTCCCTCATCACCAGCGCCACCGACGAACACACATCAGTACTGTTTGAAGTAATGTTCAGGAAAAATAATGATTTGAGGGGGAATAACAGGATAGAAGGTCAGATGTGGGTCCCTCGTGTCAACGGTCAAACAAAATGTGTTGGTTTAAGCTGCCTCTCAGCACGGACGTGTGGGCCAACCCTGTCATAAATGGGTTTAAACGAACCTAATCGGTAGGAGTACTAGGTAGTTTTTGGCGGGGATTAAGAAATTTTGGGTATGTTTTTGCTATTTTTTGTACAATAGATTCTTCCTAGGGCTGGTTGAAAGTGGTAGTTTTTTGTTAATACTCTACATATTGTAAGTAGGAGTGAAAGTTAAGCTTTGGAAGCCAATAAGAAAGGCTAGTTACATAGTGCATATGTGTACATGATTGAAAGTAAATATCAGCCATGAGTGACTAATATCTTGATGGAAAACTCGAAACTATGGAATACTAGGAAAAAATGCATGGTTGGAAATACTAGCAATGTTCATGTCCGTTGCAACGAATCATAATTAGAATAATACTTATTCACAAACTTGGTACAAAACACTCTAATTTTGATATACATATGTCACTAGAGATATATTATGTTTCAATTAGAATATATTCCTTGGGTTGTTTTGGTGAGGTCAGGGAGGGATGTGGTTGGTTTTAAGATACTAATTATGGGTTTTTCTGCAAATTGGTAGACAAGTGGGATGTTGGTGAGAAAAGGCAACAACTTACCTCACAATCGTTAGATGTAGATCTAATGGTCAGAAACGACGGATGGCAGACACACCAGCATCACCAACTTAGCTTGTGTAGGAGTACTAACAAGATCCATGCATTGCAGGGAACATCAAGATGCATTTTTTATAAAACACTTGTTGTGATTGACCCTTGCGAGAGTAATCCCATGTGTAAAAACTAATGATATCTCGAGAAATATGAGATAAGGTGAAGAGGAGTGGGGTGTGGTGGTGGTTGGTGGTCGGACTGAGCGGAGGCATGGGGATTGACGACGCCGGCAGCGGCCACCAGGCCAGTTTGTTCCAGAGGCTTCCTTTCTTAATTGGTCAACAATGAGGTTTGTTGGAGATAAGGATGAACGAGGGAAGGCCTTGTCTGCAAATGTGGAGAGGGGTGCGGGTATCTTTTAGTTTAATTTCCATCCGTCAGATATAGATCGGACGGTCTATATTGCAAGATGGCACACGTACCATCATCACCAACTCGGTTTTTTATAAGAGAAGAAATATAAGTATGGAGATACAAACGTATTATCGATACTTGCTTCCGTAAACTAGCATCTACATTCTATTCAACGCCTCGGCACGTGGGGCCTTAGCACAATGACTTCTCGACTGTGTAAAACAAAGATTTTCCCGTCGCCGACAAGGAGGGGGTGACGGCGGCGCGCTTTTTGGCTTGCTCTAGTCCTAGTAGTCATACTAGGTGGTCTAAGCACGTGTAGATTTATTCTTTTTCATGTCTCGTGTTGCTGTACTGCCACGACTGTTGATGAATAGATGGTAAGTTATTCACGGGGAAACCCTTGTTGAGCGTGTTTGCGTCAGAGAGAGAGACAGTGTGCGTGTGTGATATGTTAGAGACTGAGGCAATGATAACAGATTCTTTGTGTCTATGTGTGTGGAGGATAGAGAGAGACATGTACATGGGGCTTTGTGTTTGTAACGTGGAGACACATATACATAATTAGAGAGTGAGTGTGTGAGATACACATGCGGACATGAGGAGAGATGAGGATCCAGATAAATGGGTGTTTGTGCGTGTCTGTGTGTGTTTGTGCACGCATTTGTGTGTGAGAGGGAGAGAGTGTATGTGGAGTAGAGAGAGCACTGATGATGTAAACCTAGTATAAGGGAAGGGGGAATGGTGTGACATGTGTAGTAGCAAGATAGCACGGGTGCGGGCGGGGGGAGCAGACTATTTGGAAGAGACATCGAGTGTGTGTGTGGGAGAGGGGTGTGAGAGCGAGAGAAAGAGAGAGCTAGCAACAGAGAGAGAGAGAGAGAGAGAGGAAGAGAGGGGGCGAGAGGGATCGTTTGTGTCCATAAATGGCGTATAGATAGGGAGACAATGTTGATGTTGTCCGAAATTGGCCTATGAACGGAGACGCAAGGGAAGCGAGTCATCGTGTGTGTGATAGGGACTTCATGAGAGATCTAGAATAGATGGCGTAGAGAACAATGTGCAAAATCGAGAACGATTATACATTAGGGAGCTATGCAAAGAGTCACGACATATATGTATACATGGAAGGAGCTGGGGCGGGTCCGCATGTGGGAGAGATAGAAAGAGGAGAGTGGTGCACAAGGAGACAAAGTGTGCTTGTTTGCAGTGGGAGTGGTGTGTGAGGTGAGTGCGCGAGAACCACATAACAAGGGAGATAGACGTTTGGGGGCGACGTTTTGTGTGTATGGGAAATATACACTCTACATAGTGCATGTGCTTGGGTAAGAGAGATAGAGGGAGACCTAGAGAGTGAGGGAAGAGATGTGTGCATGCCCGAGAGACAAAGTGATAGAGACCTATGTTGGGGTCCGAACTTTACAAGAGATAGGGGTGTTAATGTGCTCGTGTGTTGGTGTTTGGGGGAGAGAACAACTTCTCTATTTGTGTGTGTGTGTGTGGTGGGGGGGGGTGACTTCAGATAAAGAGTGAGGTGTCTATATTTGAGGGACTTTAGCGTAATTGAGATGTTGTGCACTCATGGTTGATCAATTTGTTTCACAGTTTGTACTATGAGATAACGATACTTTTGAACATGCGTGATATACCTTGATGTACCAGAATTACAAACCTAATATTGGAATTTTGGAATTCGACTCCATCATTAGCTTTTGTAATTCATTTAAACGGAGGTACATTTTTTAAGCCGGGATTTCGTGATTTCAAATTCATATGTCAAACCTAGAGATATACACATACGTGCATGTTCAAACTTTATAATCATCCACTTTATTCATACACCTACACATTTTTGCTTTTGTCATCATATTTAGGATAAACACATTTGGAATTTCATTTGAATTGGACCGTATGATGGTATTTTCTTGTAGTAGCTCAATGATCCATATTTGAATTGAATGGACAATCTAAGTTTCGAGTTGGAGACATTGATTTTCAAAACTTGCACATTTTTTTGCGTGCAAAACAAACAAATTGTCGGCCATGATATCATAGTCGGCCGTACGAGAGCAGAATACTTATAATTTTAGGCGCCAAAAGCTTTCAAACTTCCCGCTCACATCGAAATATCACGCGCCCGAAAGTTTAGCCCTGCGATATTCCTGTTTTACCCCTGCCACATGAACCGAAAAAGGATGCTTTGGTAACTCCATTGTTTTCCCCTCTTTGCCCCCAACATTCTTCCCCAGAGCCCGTCCCCTTCCCCTCCCCGACCCCCCCCGACCACGGCAAGCCGCCGAATCTAGTCCTCCGCCGCAGCGGTGGACCTCACACCCCGCCGGATCTACCTTCCGCACCTTGGAACCCCCAAATGCCAACTCACCACTTCACCGGAGCCGCTTCAGCGACTGGCTTGTCCACCGCTCCAGATCTCCTTGACCGCCATCATGGTCCACCGCACCGGATCTGCTTAACCGGCGCCCTCGTCCACCACAGCGTAGGCCCTTCACTGACTCCCTCGTCCGCCCCTTCGCTGGCCCTTCATACAAGCCCTCGTCCGCCGCAACAGATCCTCCTCACCGAAAGCACTGTACAACGCGCCCGCCGAAGCCTTCGTCCACTGCACCGGACCCGCTCCACGGACGCCATATTCAACTCCACCGGCCCTGCTTTACCTATGCCGCAACCTCATCAGGTTATTTCGATTTGTACTCCTTCGGTTTTTCTCTTTATCGTGCAACTGTTCACTTACCACAGATGAGCTTTGTTGTATGTCGACAGGCGCCGCAACCATAGCGCCGGAGCCGCTTCAGCGACGGCGACAGCCGGCCCAAACTCAACCGCAACACGAGCACCATCGACGATCCTTAGCTATCAAGTATGACAACGATACCCATACGCCGCCGAGAATCAGGTACTATTATCCAATGGCCGACGCCTACGTTCACTTTCCTAGCATAAGCACCGCACCTTTGAATTTCTTTAGGGCATCATTCAGTTTTTCATGAGACGCGTTATTCTACTTGCACCTGTAGGGCCATACTTCTGGCAGTGAACATGTTACATGTGCTAAATTACATACCAGTGCACATATAGTTAATATGCTTTAGATTTGTTCTGATGCCACCTGTTGGTTCCATCAGACTGCTTAATGTTCTCTATGTTTAATTACACATCAGCAAACTAGCATGTGGTTCCGCTGCTTTTTGTTCGTTTTACCCTACATTTTCTGATGCTAGCTATTACATCACTGCTCCGAGCCTCTGTTCATTACTTGTTTGTGTGTTCTTGATCTGCCCAAGTTGCATGACTAATTTGATGCTTCTATTAATTATGGAGCTGCCAACCCCATCAAGCAAAATATTTGTTCTTTTGGGGCTGGCACCTCGAACACGCATAAAAATAGAGGGAAGCAGATATATTGTCATGTATGCACACACCCTTCTTTCATTAGTTTAGATGAACCATTTATGACCAATTCGGACCAGTGCATGCGATTAAAATTAATTTTACCTAAATAGATGGTGCAGAATAAACTACAACAACTAGATTTGCAACCACGGGATGCTGACGATATCTTCAAACAACATTGCAACAGCAGCTAGGCTTCACAGCAACATATGGTAAGCCAGTGTGTTTTAGTACATGTGAAGTGTAATGCGAGTGGGCTGCTTTCTTGGCTTGTGCCCTCAACGTGTAATCCTACCGAATTACAAATAGTTCAGTTGTCTACTTTGCTGTATTGCTTGACTCGAATGCTTATTTGTTGTTACGCTATACCTGAGTTGGCCAATATGTCAGCAGTGCCTGCTGTACTATCGTAAAGAAATGCATGCCTATTTCACTTGAGTCCTTAACTTTTCCTCTCAACTTCATCACAAGACTGTCTTCGTAGTTTATATGAGGCCACACTGTTAAGTGCTTTCTCAGATTATTTCAACTGCTTAAATGGCTTGGCAACTTAAATATAGCGGTTGTACACTCCCGTTCAACTAGGGATGTCAACTGGGTCCCGTTTAATCCCGATTAAAGTCCACTAGTGGTATGATAGTTCAAAAGAGTTTTTGTTTTTTGAGGAAAATGAACTAGGGAGGTAGCAAAAACTAACTAGATGGGACTAGCGGATGTCGTTTATTTGCCACTTACATCCCTAGTTTCATCTTACCATTTTAATTTCTTTTCGGCTGATGCTGCTTCGAACCATTTAAATATAGTTTGCCATGCTCGGCAATAATTCATCCGTCGTTTACCATGTAAGCTTACTGCCTAGATCATACAATAACTATCTCTTACTGATGTCCAGCAGAAACCTTTCAGGATGCCGTTCACACTAGGACACAATGTACAACCACAGAATCTATTTGTGGAAGCAGTGCGCCATCCATGTTACCAGATGGTAGCAGTTCAGAGGCAACACCGCCGGAGAGAAGTCTGAGCACAGATATTATAGTGCTTGAGGCTCTACTAGAGGCAGAAAGAGATGGTGTGGCTGCCATGAATGAGGAAATCTTTATCTTGAGGCTGGAAATTACGGAATTAGCGGCACGCATTATGCAAGCAACCCAAGAATTGGAGGAAGTAAGAATGTTGCATTTGAAGACGGAGGAGGTCCTACTGTTTCTGCTATCTGAAGCCCAAGGTAATCTCGGTTCTTCTTTAGATACCAGTTGAAATTGTCATTAGATTATTGTACTTGCATGTTGTGTCATGTCTCTGAATGGATTATGTTGCAAGACCCCCTATGTTGTCCATGTGTTGTAATGATCCGAATTTTTTAGGTGAGGTAATCCTCAGTACTTGTATGATTGACATAAGGTGAACTATTTTTCGCGTGAGCATATTGTATTGGATGAAATAACTGTTTGACTCAGAGTGTATCCAACCTACTGAATTTGAAGATCACGGCATTTCAAAATCATAATCATATATAAAGGGGGAATAAATCTTTTTTGTGGTTTTTAAGAAATAAATAACAAAATGTATAATTATCTGTGGATATTCGTAATCGAATACAAATTGGATTTGAATTTAGTTTGCCAGGTCCCAGGGCAAACATGAATGCTAATTCTCCCAAGTTTTGAACGAAGGGGCTAAACACCCACTATAATTTGTGGGCTGCCCGAAGCAAGTGTTTGCGAGATGGAAATTACTGTCTACCCCTGACACTTGACATCCTTATCGACCGGATTTACACTCCTGTCGATAGGGGTAGACTAGTAACTTCAATCAGACGTGACACGACGGCCTCTGAGCCCATTTAGACACGGTGGGCGCCAAACGTGGGCGGAAAAACACACTTGATTCAAGCTCGTCCGAAAGACATGTGTCTCTTCCTCCATTTCCCCATTCATACACGGTGGGCGGCAAAACAAACTCTCCTCGTCCGAAATCGATGTAGGCTAATATTTTAAATAGGGGCAGATGTGTAACTTCCATCAGACGTGACACAACCGCCCTACCTGTCAGCCCCGTTCATACACCGTGGGCGCCAACCGTGGGCGGCAAAACACCCTCTCCTCGCCCGAAATAGTTACCGGCAAATATTTGGGAGATGCGAGATACCGTCCTATCCCCAACCGACGCGATGTCCGAAATTTTAAACGGGGGATAAGTTCGTAACTTTCCCCCATTTCAGAGAAGCGCGTCCCAAAGTTTGAGATCCGCCCCTGCCCTCCATTTCCCCATTCATACACCGTAGGCGGCACGACAACCTCCGCACTGCGGCCAGCCTCCTCCGTCCGCCACCCCATCCTCCACCTTGCCGGAGCCGCTACCCCTACCCCGTCGTCCACTGCAAGAGATGGACGTTTCTCATCCACGGCGCTGGACCAGGATCCTTTCATCGCCTCCTCTCGCTTCATCGGCGCCGTGGTCCACCTTGCTGTTGCCGCTCCTACGCCCGCCTCGTCCACGGCAATAGGATATATCCCCCGACCCGGCCGTCTGCCGTCTAAAGTCTTCTTCCCCGCCGCCGACAGCCATCGCACCCGCAGCACCCTCAACGTATCAGCATAGGCCTACACGGCGTCGCAAGAGAGGTGGTACTCTTCCATATGTGCTTAAGTTATTGATCTCACCCGGAAAATAGATCATAATTTGTTTACTATACTTTTCTTGTCCGTACCAAATCGTAGTGGCTAGTTGAAAGCAAACATTGGTTGCGAAGTAGCTTTGTCCGGTTTGCACCTTCAGATCCGCCATGGCACGGGCACTATACTCGTAAAGCTTATGGTTTCCCCCTTTATATTCACTACCATCATCATAGGTGCTTCGTGTCGTGCTAGCACTGCTCCTCAAGACCTCAACCGAAAGCTTACGTGTTGAAATACGAATCTGATATGATGGTCATATCACTAAAACAGAGAACGTTTAATTGGTCACCTAATGTTCCTATATTCGTTTCGAAAAGCATGTGCGCCACCCACTGGTCCAGCTAGTTCCACTTTCCTGATTTTTCTCTTGATGCTTAGGGTTTTCCCCTTTTATCTACTCTACTATGATCTGCGTAGGTGCTTTCTGTCGTACTAGCATTACTCCACCCTTCAAGCTAAACAACACAACACTCAGAATTGAAAAGCTTAGTTGTTCAAATATGATTGTGATATGATACTGATATTAGTTAACTGACACATTTAATTGGTTAGCTAAAGGTCCCACTTGAGTTTTCAAATGCATGTTGCGACATATAGAGAGACAACATAATTGCATTTCTTTGTCACTTGTTGACCGTACTTTCTTGTCCATACCAAATCTTAGTTGTTATTTCAAAGCAAACATCGGTTGATAACTAACCTTTGCGCGGTTTGCAGCTTCAGATCTGCCATCCCACTGCCACGGTCAACACTGTACTCATCATGCTTATGTTTTCCTCATTTTATGATGACCACAATCAGCCTACGTGGTTCGTGTCGTAATAGCACTGCTCCACCCATCGAGCTAAACAAGCTTAGTTGTACAAATTCATATCTGATATTATTGCTGATATTAGTAAAACTGAGAGATGTTTAATTGGTTAGCTAAATGTTCCTACTTTAGTTTTGAAATGCATGTGAGCCACATATGGAGAGACAGGAAAGAATAGTATTTCTCTGTGCGCTCTGGTTCATCATGGGTGGCCAACCGACATTGTATTGAAAGACTTGTAATATCTTCAATCTGCTTGCTCTTCTGCTCTTCTTTAAGATGATACTCTTCTCTTGCGGTCGACTGGTCAGGTCGAGTTGTTCTCCCTTAGTATATTTTGAATCTGTCAGGTCAGGTCGACTTGTTCTTCTTTACTATATGTTGAAGCTATCATCTGCGAAGTGTCATCACTTCTGGAGCTCTCATATTTTGAGTAGTAGGCCACATTATATTAATGCACACAACAAATTACAGCATGCATGGCATCTTTTAAAAGAATTGCAGAGATAGCACAAAGGGGTTTACAGGGAGGCAGTATTGGATTAGAATCACTTCTGCATTACAAAGAAAATCTCACTTGTTTTTATGTTTTCATGCATGTCAGATATTGAACATTATCAAAATGAATATGAGAATGGGCGCACGAGAGGAATACTGCGGAACGATCCACAGGCTAACAAACTTGGCATGGTGGAGGATGGCCTATGTTATTCACCCATCAAGGTGCTTGCTCTAACTTTGCAAAGTTGTATTGGTCGCACATATTTTGCATCTAACCTCTTGCATTACTTCTACTTTGTTACACCATCCGCTTAGTTTAAGCATCATATATGAGTATATGCCATACCTATCCATTTTCTGTACCTATTCCATGTGTCGTCACACTATGTTTTTCCAGTCAAATGTTGTTCTTTCGTAATAGATGTCCAAAAGGAAGAGGGTGAGTGCAGATCCTCAAGGAGTACAAACTAGATATTCGGAAAAGGTAGTGATACCTGTTAAATCAGATAGATCAGCAGCCACAGAAAACACAGGCCCAACTGTACCACACTTTACCCCTACTCCAGTGGCGAAACCCCTATTAGAACTGCTTGGAGCCCAGCGTCAAGTACTGTCTATGATATCAATTCAAAATTTGAACTCCTAAATTTTTGCTTGTGCCTTACCTTCTCTCTTGTATGAAAACTAATTTCAGATGAATCTCCTTGCTCAAAGGATCATACGATCTCAAAACAATAATGGGCTCTGCATTGCTCTTGTCAGTACCTCTCTCCCTTTTGCCTTGTAACGTTGTACTTAATTAATTGCTATTTGATTATGTATCATCAGTCTGCACCTGAGCTTCATTATCCTCTGTTTCTTCCAATATTATTTGATCTATATTTACTCTTTGCAAAATGTAGAATAATGGCAACGCTTATAAAGAATTTTCTTTGGGGAATTTATTGAATTATCCTTCCATCAACATGGAGAAGGGCTTTGTCCAGCCCGTGTTAACATGTAATGTAAGTTCATCCTTCTCAAGCCTTCAAACTTTGTTCTAGTATAGATTTGGATAGGCATCATTTCCTCCACTGCTGTTTGCTTTGCTGTTTACATCTGATTGGATGTTTGCAACAACTACCAGCTTCAAATTGTAGTTGTAAAAACATGTTCCTTATGCAGAACAGATTCATTTATTTGCTTATATAATTGTGAAACCTGTTACGTGTCTCCTTGTTTCTCTTTCAGACTCGTATCTCTTACGCCAGGCAGAACTTTAGGCAAGATAGTGAGCCAAACCATCTTGAGGACAGCGAGATGACCCCAAGGTCCTGTCTTGATGAAGACAGTGAGTTGAAGCTACTCACCAGCAGGTGTGAGACAACCTCTGTGCAGTCGCTGCCTCAATCAGTTCGACTTATTCAGTCTCAACTTAAAGCAGAAAGGCTTGCTTCAGCACAGCTCCGACTTGAAGTCAAAGATGCAATGAAGATGTCAGAGGACTGCCGTGCGCACCACATGCCTTAAATCTAGTGTTGATGCATTTATCGTTGACACAACTGAGGTCTACTCAGCTTCTTCAGTTGTTTGGGGGGCCCGACGTGGCCAGGCCTAGTGCCTTCTAAAGTTTTGTATATTCTTTTGTCGGCGCGTTTATTTGCACTGGTGGCGAACTTTGATGCCCAGTGGATGTAATATGTGTGATAGCCGTGATAGCCTAGTCTAAGTTGCTTGCTTATTTATTTCCTTGTTGTCTTGTTTATTTTTTTTGCTTGTAGTCATTGCAGTTCTTTTTCCGCGGTTTGCTAGTGGCTACAATAACCTATTTTTTAAAACTAGGCCACAATAACCATGGGCTAATATTTACTGTACTGACACTGGGCCTCCTATGGGTCGTAGAAACAGTGGGCCTTCTACGGGCCGTAGAAACAATGGGCCTTCTACTGGCCGTATCATCAATGGGCCTTATACGGGCAGTATGATCGATTGGCCAAACATGGGCCAATAACAGGCCGCATTATGGCCGTAAACGGGCTAGAGTTGGAATCGTCCGTTCATGGGCCGACCATAACGGGCCATCGTTAATAGGCCGTATTTGATGACGCTATGAAAACGGCCCAACGTATTAACGGACCACAAACGGGCCGACTGTAACCACGGGCTGAATTTGGCCCACAAGCAGAAAATGACAGTAATGGGCCATAAGTAAACGAATGCTGGAAATGAGCCCAAGAATAAATGGGCTCTGAGAAAGCCGAAAGATAACATGGGCTGGAAACGGCCCAACGGAATAACGGGCCGTTAATGGGTATAAAGTGATACACTGTTCATTACGGGCCAGTTTCACCACGGGCCGTTAATGGGTGTAAAGTGATACACTGTTCATTACGGGCCAGTTTCACCACGGGCCGTTAATAGGCCAAGTGTTACATAGGGCCTCATATGGGTCGAAAGACGTCATGGGCCAGAAGTGAAAACGGGCTGGAATCATATTGGGTGGCCTAGATGACGCTACTGGGCCTAATTCGGATAGGGCGTAACGGGCCTTGGGTTAGCGGGCTGTAAATGGGCTATATGCGAACAAGCCGTTAACAGGCTTTACATGGGCCGGCCCGCCACCTTTTGACCAAGTCAAACGGGCCGGCCTTTTCACATGAATGTGCCTCTGTTGGGCCGTGCCACGTGTCGACGTATCATAGGCGTCTTCTGTCCAATGAGTGGATGACATCTGTCCCAACGATGAGCCGACACGTGTTTCCTCCAGCCAATGATGATTTTACACGTGGAAAATCCCCATTGGTCGGGGCTGTTAACGGGTTATCGGATCCAAAACCCGACCCGATAGCTTAACGGCGTTCCGTTACGGTGGATGCCATGTGTCAGTCACCCTTGACGAAAGCACTTCTGTGATGCGGGATTTATCGTCATGCAAGTGGACACTTCCGTGATGATAATTTTGGTAATGTCATGGAACACTTATACGACAGCACAGGTATGACTATCTTGAGTCTGTCATAAAATCGTCATGGATGTACATGCATGACAGAAAATGCGACCTACTGTGACAAACACGTATCATCACGGAAGTGTATTTTTTGTAGTGACACTGTTTTGCGCGACTTGGGAAGTCTTCTGCTAGCTGTCCTATCCATGCATGTGACACACCCTACATCTCTCCTTGTTTTCTGCCCCGGTGTGTTGCCTAATGCCGGCATATCTTGAATGGTGTGCACCAGCATTACATGTAGATCGAAAATCTCCTTTCTCTAAGCATCATAACATTTTACAGCAGGCGCATCTATCCACACTGTCAGCAGTTCTTCTACGGGTAGCTGAAAGTAAATGTCGATGTCATTTCCAGGTTGCTTCGGGCCTTGGATAATCATTGACATCATAATGTATTTTTTCTTCATACACAACCAAGGAGCTAGGTTATATATGCACAGAAGCACCGGCCATGTGCTGTGATTGGTGCCCGTCAGTACACTCCCCGAGCCTTATACTTCTACGATCCTTAACAAAATTTTGAAACTTGTTGTCGATTAATTCCCACTGAGCCCCATCTTTCGGGTGCCTCATAAACCTATCCGGAATTTGCTCATCATGATGCCACCGCAACCTCTTTGCCTCTCTAGGGTTGGCAAACAAACGCCTCAACCTTAGAGTTAAAGGCAAGTACCAAACAACCTTGAACGGGACTCCTGTCTTGATCTCGTCGTCCAATTTGTACTTGTCCTTTGCTCTCTTGTGCTTGTATCGTGCATGCTTGCATGTGGGACATGCACGAAAATCTTTGTACTCACCACGGTACAATATACAATCATTCACACAAGCGTGTATCTTCTGTACTTCAAGTTCCAATGGGCAAACAATTTTCTTCGCTTCATTCATGCTTCTCGGGAGCATATTATCTTCCGGAAGAATATCTTTGAAAATACCTAAGATCTCTCTGAAGCCCTTGTTTGATAGACCGTTTGCTGCTTTAAATCTGAGAAGCGCCAGGGTCGCACTCAACCTGGAATATTTCTTTTTGCAACTTGGATACAATTCTTTCTTGGAGTCCGCATCAATGGTTGGCAGATCCTTGTACCCAATCATATCCTTTTCTGGGCCCTCGAAATCTGCAATCATGGCAACAAAATCTGGCATATCAAGATCGTCGTCATCTGCGTGGACGTCTTGGTTTTCCAGTGGGCGTTTCGGATTTTCGGTGCTCCATTGGTAGCTTGACGCCTCTGCCCTGATGTTAGATTCAACATCCATGTGACACTGATCAGGGTTTGGCATCTCGCTGCTGGGTATCTTCATCCATGACCTCCACTTCACCGTGTCTGGTCCGACGTGTATATCCATCCATGAATCCCCTAGAGACTAAGTGCATCTGGACATCTGCAACTTCAGGTGACTCTGTATTGGCACAATCAGTACATGGACACAGGATGTAAGCTGCATCACCAATTCTCCTCTTTGCACTTTCAGCCAAATTCATGAACTCTGTCACGCCATTGATAAAATCTGCGGTTTTTCGATTCTTCATCCATCGAGATCGTTCCATCTGCAGCAGACGAACGGTAGTTAAAGACAAAACAACAACATTAATAAACGGATTAACTGCTGCCCAGAGATGCGTGCATAAATCACAAGGTTTTATTTTAATAATTACTGAGGGCGCTCCATGTTGTTATCCAGACGTGCAATGACAAAAATTAATGGCCAGTCAATTTACACGCAGAGTACTAGTACAACACTACACTTAGGAATTGAATACCTTAATTAAGCCACTCATGAAAAGAATACCTTAATCAATTAGCCGCGCGGCGACCTCCACCCAGCAGACAGACAAGCGCGATGCGGCGGCACGCCGAGACATCAGGGTCGAGGAGCAAAGCTTAGTGCGGCTGCCGCCTGAAGTTCGACCTCCACTATCCCGCCATCGACCGCGATGGATGTGCTTGAATCACGCCGCCGCCAACCTCAATAGTTGAGCTCCTCCTATCTCCCGCCACAGACCGAGGATTGACCTCCTGTGACGCTGCCACCGCCCACCGACCGAGGATTGACCTCTTCTCCGGTAGCCGCTGCCTAGGCCGCCGCCGCCATCTCTATATGCAGAGCGGCTGTTTACACGATATCCCACTGTAACTCAATTATATGGACAGGGTAGTACATCACATATGGTTATGTAACGGCAACCGTGTCTAACCTACGTTGTCTTCTCACGCGGTTTGGTGCGGAAATCGTGTGTGACGTTGTAATACCCAACACAAATGACATGTACAAACAGTGTGTCGTCTACAACATATATATAGTGCCATTAGTAGTTCCAGACCGTTAGCTTATCTCCACAGTTTCCCCATTTGCCTCCAAATTCCCTCGCGTGGCGCTGACATTGGGGGAATGCGAACGAGTGGTGCTGATGGTTTCGGTGTGGCTGCTCCTGCTTGTATCACCGCCGAGCACTTGCCTAAGGTCATCAGAAGGCAGGTGTATTACGGATCCGAATCGTCCTGTCAGGTTCCAATCCATCCCGATCTTTTTTAGCTTGTCCAAAGTATAGATCCTTGCTGAATCCGTCCTGAATGACCCCCCCCCCCCAGGAAAGCGATCTGCCGCCGGATCCGGAACTTGACTCCAGACTCCCGCAACACGAGTTTGACTCTGAGTTTGCGCCACCGAGAAGTACCAAAAGCTGAGTTGTGTGCACGGGCACACTCCCGCTCGACGTGTATGCACGGAGGGATTCGACATTGGCAGGCGGTTTCTCAGTTGCCCCTTAGAGGTTAGTGCTAATTAAGTTCATCATTTTACTTCAGTTAATGCCACCGCTCATCTAGAATACTATTTAACATTGGTAGGGATATGAGGCTTGTGCCTTTGTTAACTGGCTGGATGAAGAATGGCATGGCAGGGCTCGGAGTGTTATCACCAAGCTCGCAGAAGATAACGTAAAGCTGAAGAAGAAACTGGCTGATCTGGAATGTACAATCAGTATGATGATGCAAGAAAGAATCAATTACACGCAACAGATGAAAGCAAGAGACAAGAAGGAACTAGCATGTGTAGTTGTGGTTGTCGCATGTGCCATGTTCTATGCACTGTTTGCAATGATGATTAGGGGTTTTGGTTGACAGTATTGCTAAAGCACACCTAGATGTGCTCTAAGTAATGCACATCTAGATCCTATGCCATTGATGTTACGCGAAGATTCGTGCAGATATTTTTCTTTGTCTTTTTTCTTTTCCTTTCTAGTTTGATTATTACTGGCTTTATCAATAAGAAGAGCTCAATGTATTGCTTGCCAATTGTCCTACTCCGTTCGTACCGGTACTAGTGCATAATCCCAAAACTCATTCCTTGTTTTTGTCCTGAAAAAGGAAACCAACCAAATAGCCAATAGGAGTCCTGCGCAACCTCGGGAATTTGGAGCGACTGGGTACAAATAATTGCGGTTGATTATATCAGCGGTTAGATAATACGTCAACCCCCACATCAATCCCGCTTCAATTGGCAGTTCCTCTTCTCTGCATACCCCGCTTAAGTGTCCACCATCTTCATCGTCCCTTGCAGGTCGCGCTACACACTGGCACATACTCTGCAGCCATGTCGAGCGATAGCGAGGACGACAGTTCGGCCAGCAGTCTGGCACCCGATGATAGGTCAACATCGGAATCATCCCGCTCGTCTTCCATGAGCCCAGCATCGAGCCCAGACCTTGATCATATCCGGTTCATGGAAGGGACGCCGCCTCCAGAGTCGTCAGACGACAACCAGACGGACGAGGAGCCGTCGGAGGGCGAAGAAGAGGACGACGATGATGATGAGGAGGAATGGTGGAACGAGGAGGAGGAGGATGACGACAGCAACGACGACGACGGTGGCGGCGATGAAAAGCCAACGGTCAGCGACAAGAAGCGTCCTCGCCAAGACGATGTCACGGGGCCATCCAACAAGAACAACAAGAAGAAGAAGGACTAAATTAAGCAGACTATATATATCTCTGTTTATCCTGTCAATCTCATCGCAGACGATTAGTAATATGTATTCGACAGAGATCTTCTACATTTTCGCCAAAAGGTTGGTTTGTCGAACTGTGTGCCCTGACGAGCACACAATTCACAAAAAAAGACCGTATGGGCTGTCTATAATGATCGCACACAATTCTGATTATCGTCCTGTTTGCCGGGTATCACACACATCTTGTTACGCCGAATCGTTTTTGTTCACCTCACTCATCGCAAACGGTTCATCGGAGTGAACTGTAAGCCGTATATCGCACACACCTTGATCTGGCTGCCCGTTTCTGTTGTTCTGTCTCATCGCAAACAGTTCATACAGATCAACCATATGCCCCTCATCGCACACGCAACTTTAATCTGAACCTTGTTTGATGTATCATTCATCGCAAACGTTTTGCATCATCTCTGACGGTTTTCATACAACACCGTTTGCGATTATTGCATCACACACAGTTTCTCGAAGGGTCTCTGATCGTAGTGTCGCGTTACCAGCATCCTGTAGTAGTGTCATCAAGGTGAAACTTCTTTCCTATTAGTAAATAGTAATCACAACGTAGATCAATTCTTTCGCAATTTTCCCAAATTAGGATGACAAGTGTAGTGTTCAAAACTGCATCTACGCACTTCACCGAAAGAAATGTTTTTAGTATTTTTTTTCTCATGTGATCTCCTGCATAGTTTTTTGTTGTTGTACTACTAGTAGCCTAGGCTAGTCAAAGTGGCAAGTAACTTAGACTAGTAACTCCATGGTTAGCCTAAGAGCAAGTACTACCTCCGTCCTGGTTTACTCTTCGTATTTTGTAGTATCAAAATTTGACCATAGATTTAACTGACAAAATGTTAGTGCATGTCACTAAAAATTATATCGTTGGATTCGTATTTGAACATAATTTCAAATGGTATAATTTTTGGTGACATGCATTGGCATTTTCTTAGGTAAATCTAAGGTCAAAATTTTACACTAAATACAAGGTAGTACAAAAGTGGGCCAAAACACGTGCCAAATTCACTTCTGATGCATTTGGCATCGATGCCCCTCCATTGCTCACCTAGTGCCCCAATCTGGATCACCTACTTTGCTCCAGTGCCAAATTAACTCATGAAATGAAAAAACACTTGCGTGGGAGAGGGAGAGGACAGAGGCAATAAAAAACACTTGTTTGGGAGAGGGAGAGGCTGGTGTAGTTGGTTTGATTCATTTGTTTATTCATGTGGGTCTGTGTGCACAGCGGTGCCTACTCTCTCACATCGCTAGAACGGTGCCAAAATCTTTTGATTTGACATCGATGCGTATTATGTGGCATACTTTTGAGAAATATGGCATCGACCACATAGTGGAAGGCAACAAATGCCCAAGCTCTTCACGTGCTCCTAGGTAAATGAGAGGAAAGAGAAATAGAGAGAGAGTGAAAAAATATCACTAGCCTTAGAGCCAAACCTATAGCCAACCCTATAGCCAACCCTATCGTATGAATGGATGATATTGGTACCTCTTGATGACACGACAATCTTATACGGCCATCTGCTCTAATATGTTCTCTTCTTTTGCAGATAAAACAAGACCCAAAAATGAAAAATCTGCTGCACTATAACAATCTCATCGAATGCCTTGATCTCCATCTTACAGAAATTGATTTGACCGACTACCGAGGTAGCACATCTGAGATTAAATTGGCCAGGTTCTTTGTTCTGGAGGCATGTGTGCTCAAGGTAATGAGGTTTGGCGTTCTCTGGCGCAACAATGAATGGTGTGCTGATCACCGCAAGCGTCCAAGCTGAAGTGACAATGTCTTCGCAGAAGCTGAATTTGTTTTTGAAACATCAAGTCGTCAAAGACTCAAAAACTTATTTGCCCACTAGTGACTTGTCAGGGCGGTGGATTTTAGTTTGTACGATAACGCTGCATCCACCTAAAGTAACAAAAGTTCTTACATAAACTTCCTAATAATTCCCTCTTTGTAGGTGCAGCATTACTCCTAACGTTTGTAATATCAGTTTGAAACTTGTAATATTGCCGTGTCCTATTCCCGTGTTTTCAAAATCCTGCGAATCAAAGAGGTCCTGAGTTGGTGATGATGGTGTGCGTGCCATCTTTCACCAATAGCCGTCGGATCTAGATCTGATGCATACAAAGCAAACTGCTGCAGTTTTGCAAAAAGATTTCTGCACTTGATCCCTATTTACAAACAACTCCTTGTCTCTCACAATCAGCCTTATCTCCTCCCCACCTCATCTAGAAGGCCATGGAAGAATCTAGCGCGATGGCCGCTGCCGGCGCCGTCCACCCCCAATCTTGGTGTTCCGTGCAATGCACAAGCATCTTACTCATATAAGAAAAGAGTAGAGATACTCATGGCAACGCACGGGAAATTAAGCAGGCTACCTCTACAGCCATGATGATAGTGACTGCACACGGTGAGGCTGACTTTGCTATGCTGAACACGGCGCCTACACTCAAGTGTCATCTCTGGCGCAGGGTCTTGTCACTTCACTGTGAGGAGCATCACATAATAATTTGACCAATGGGTAGTACAATACTACTACATTGGTAGTACTACTACTAGTACTAGCACCACCGTCTGGATTTAGTAGTACTACGTCAGTCTGGATCTACTATTTGGGTAGCAATATCTAGTAATGCATGCCACAAAAAATATACTACTCCCTCTGTAAATAAATACGTGGACTATTGTTTTACTCGGTTTTGAACGTAGTTCCCGATGATATTATATACTCTCCCTTTTGGTAGATGTCTCAAATTTGAAGTCTCATCAATCAGACTACTATTGTACTCATTGAGCGGTCAGCTTGGTAAGCTACCAACAAAAAATTGCAATCAAAGACTACTATTGTACTCCCTCCATACTGGTGCATTAGTCACGTTATGAAAACCAAATAATCCCAAAAATTTTAGGTGCGGTGTATTAACTACCCACCTCATTCCCTGTTTTTGCCACAAAAAAGAAATCACCTAATAGGAGACGTGGGGTGCATATGCATTCAATGACTTGAGACTACTTAGCACAACATGCAGTGCTCAATTCTCTTTATGCAATGACATTAATTACAAAATACTACTCCTACCTCCGTCCTGGTTTATTGGTCCCCTTAGTATTTTGTGCCAAATTTTGACCATAGATTTAACTAAAATAGTAATAATGCATGCCACAAAAAATTGTATCATTGGATTCGTATTTGAACATAGTTTCCAATGATATTATTTTTGGTTACATGCGTTAACATTTTATGAGTTAAACCAAAGGTCAAAACTTGGTGCAAAATGCAAAAGGGGACCAATAAACCAGTAAACATAAAAGTTCTCTCGTTTTGCCCCAACTTGGTCTCGGTGAGATGACTATACTGCACCGGCATGGAGGGAGGGCCAAGTAGTAGATGGCCAACAGACACGTGAATGCAATGCAGTCTGCACTTCTCATATAAAGGCTCCCCGCCAGTCCAATCTACGAAATCCTGCACACCTACGCACCCTAACCAAGGGCAAGAGTGATCACTCCAATCGCAAGATCAGTTGACTAGAAGCTAGACCCATGGAGGCGATGAGCGCGAGCATCAGCCAGCTGTGCCAGATGGTCCATGACGCCCGGCCTGCGGCCCAACATCAAGGAACGCCTCTAGGTTGTGCTTGAGGCCGCCAGGGCGAGAGGCCTTTTGGACGACAACTTCATCTCCTTGTTCGATGAGATACTTGTTGGCTTCCTCGACAAGTTCACCGTCATCAAGAAGCTCTCGGACGACCTTGACGTACGCCTCCAGCCCACGTGCTCAGGCTCTGCGATGCCCGCCACCCTCAATGGCCTCTATGGTGACAACCTCTTCGACGCACTGGTGGCCCTGCGACTGCCCGCCGCCGCGCCGGAGAATGTCCGCCTCGAGGTCACACTCGCCGCACAACGCCTGGCGCAGCAAGACACCATCGACATAATCACCCGTGTCTAAATCGTCCACAAGGACTATTACGTGCAAGAGGAGGACGATAGGTCGCTGGCCTTCTTGGACCGTAGGGCGAACCTTGGACGGCGTTGTTCAGAAGCACGTTGAGCTCGTTGTCGACGCCGCTGCTCCTCACACGTCGGTTGGTGACCCGGCGCACTAGGGCGTGAGGATGTTGTTGATGGATCCGTATGTATCTTTATCTTTTCGTCAATTCCATGTAGTAGTATATTGTACTAGTAATTATCTTACCTTATGCATCAACTTCATAATTTTCGTACGTACTCCATGCATGAACTGCGCCGGAACCAAACTTCTCATTACTCTAGGGAAAATTGTTATTTCTATCTATCGGTCGCGCCATGGAGCAGAACCAAATTTTACAAGTTAGAAGTTCAAAAGGAAAATCCTGCCGTGTTCGCGTCACACCCCCACACGGTTGGTACGGCACACTGCTCAAGGGGGTATGCATGTTGTGTTGTATTTTCACTTACAAGTGGGACCACAGTTGAGCAAGCCGACTATCGGCAAACCCCCACCCCGCCCACCGCGTGATGGTTGAGTTAGAGAAAATAGGAGGGACAAGAGATGCCTGTAGGACAGACTCCAAGAAAATTGGTGTCAAATGGGACTCGCGTGGGTGGCGTGTGCCGTACTGCTAGACGTGAATGCTAGTTATGGCCCATGCCACCCCATGCTACCTCTTGAGTATGCGTTAGTTTTTCCTTGAAGAGGAAAGGGTGATGCAGCAAAGTAGCGTAAGTATTTCCCTCAGTTTTTGAGAACCAAGGTATCAATCCAGTAGGTGACAACACACAAGTCACCTAGTACCTGCACAAACAATCAAGAACCTTGCAACCAACACGATAAAGGGGTTGTCAATCCCTTCACGGTCACTCGCAAAAGTGGGATCTAATAAAGATAGTAAAGTAAATATTTTTCGTATTTTTGTTGTATAGATTGGAAAGTAAAGATTGCAAAATAGTAAACGAGATGCAATGTAAATAAAAGAGATGCAATATAATAAGAAAGAGACCCGGAGGCCATAGGTTTAACTAGTGGCTTCTCTCAAGATAGCATGTATTGTGGTGGGTGAACAAATTACTGCCGAGCAATTGATAGAAAAGCGCATAGTTATGAAGATATCTAAGGCAGTGATCATGAATACAGGCATCACGTCCGTGTCAAGTAGACCGAAACGATTCTGCATCTACTACTATTACTCCACACATCGACCGCTATCGAGCATGCATCTAGAGTATTAAGTTCATAAGAACAGAGTAACGCATTAAGCAAGATGACATGATGTAGAGGGATAAACTCAAGCAATATGATATAAACCCCATCTTTTTATCCTCTATGGCAACAATACAATACGTGCCTTGTTGCCCCTACTGTCACTGGGAAAGGACACTGCAAGATTTGACCCAAAGCTAAGCACTTCTCCCATTGCAAGAAAGATCAATCTAGTAGGCCAAACTAAACCAATAATTCAAAGAGACTTGCAAAGATATCAAATCATGCATATAAGAATTCAGAGAAGAATGAAATAATATTCATAGATAATCTTGTTCATAAATCCACAATTCATCGGATCTCAGCAAACACACCGCAAAAGAGTATTACATCGAATAGATCTCCAAGAACATAGAGGAGAACTTTGTATTGAGAATCAAAGAGAGAGAAGAAGCCATCTAGCTAATAACTATGGACCCGAAGGTCTGTGGTAAACTACTCACGCTTCATCGGAGAGGCTATGGTGTTGATGTAGAAGCCCTGCATGATCAAATCCCCCTCCTGCAGATCTCCGGAAAAGGCCCCAAGATGGGATCTCACGGGTACAGAAGGTTGCGGCGGTGGAAAAGTGGTTTCGTGGCTCCCCCTGATGTTTCTAGGGTATAAGAGTATATATAGGTGAAAGAAGTACGTCGGTGGAGCTATGAGGGGCCCACAAGGGTGGGGGCGCGCTTACCCCCTGGGCACGCCCTCCTACCTCGTGGCCGCCTCGTGGCGTTCCAGACTTCAACTCCAAGTCTTCTGGATTGCTTTCGGTCCAAGAAAGATCATCACGAAGGTTTCATTCCGTTTGGACTCCGTTTGGTATTCCTTTTCTGCGAAATACTAAAATAGGCAAAAAAACAGAAACTGGCACTGGGCCTCCGGTTAATAGGTTAGTCCCAAAAATAATATAAAAGAGCATATTAAAGCCCATTTAACATCCAAAACAGATAATATAATAGCATGGAACAATAAAAAAATTATAGATACGTTGGACACGTATGAAGCATCCCCAAGCTTAATTCCTGCTCGTCCTCGAGTAGGTAAATGATAAAAACAGATTTTTTTTGATGTGGAATGCTACCTAACATATTTATCAATGTAATTTTGTTTATTGTGGCATGAATGTTCAGATCCGAAAGATTCAGAATAAAAGTTTAATATTGACATAGAAATAATAATACTTCAAGCATACTAACAAAGCAATCATGTCTTCTCGAAATAACATGGCCAAAGAAAGCTATCCCTACAAAATCATATAGTCTGGCTATGCTCTATCTTCATCACACAAAATATTTAAATCATGCACAACCCCGATGACAAGCCAAGCAATTGTTTCATACTTTTGATGTTCTCAAACTTTTTCAATCTTCACGCAATACATGAGCATGAGCCGAGGACATAGCACTATAGGTGGAATAGAATGGTGGTTGTGGAGAGGACAAAAAGGAGAAGATAGTCTCGCATCAACTAGGCGTATCAACGTGCTATGGAGATGCCCATCAATAGATATTAATGTGAGTCAGTAGGGATTTCCATGCAACGGATGCACTAGAGCTATAAGTGTATGAAAGCTCAAAAAGAAACTAAGTGGGTGTGCATCCAACTCACTTGCTCAGGACGACCTAGGGCATTTTGAGGAAGCCCATCATTGGAATATACAAGCCAATTTCTTATAATGAAAATTCCCACTAGTATATGAAAGTGACAACATAGGAGACTCTCTATCATGAAGATCATGGTGCTACTTTCAAGCACAAGTGTGGAAAAGGATAGTAGCATTGCCCCTTCTCTCTTTTTCTCTCATTTTTTTATTTGGGCCTTTCTCTTTTTTTATGGCCTCTTTTTTTCGTTCGGAGTCTCATCTCGACTTGTGGGGGAATCATAGTCTCCATCATCCTTTCCTCACTGGGACAATGCTCTAATAATGAAGATCATCACACTTTTATTTACTTACAACTCAAGAATTACAAATCAATACTTAGAACAAAATATGACTCTATGTGAATGCCTCCGGCAGTGTACCGGGATGTGCAATGAATCAAGAATGACAGGTATGAAAGAATTATGAACGGTGGCTTTGCCACAAATATGATGTCAACTACATGATCATGCAAAGCAATATGACAATGATGGAGCGTGTCATAATAAACGGAACGGTGGAAAGTTGCATGACAATATATCTCAGAATGGCTATGGAAATACCATAATAGGTAGGTATGGTGGCTGTTTTGAGGAAGGTAAAGGTGGGTGTATGGTACCGGCAAAAGTTGCGCGGTACTAGAGAGGCTAGCAATGGTGGAAGGGTGAGAGTGCGTATAATCCATGGACTCAACATTAGTCATAAAGAACTCACATAATTATTGCAAAAATCTATTAGTTATCGAAACAAAGTACTATGTGCATGCTCCTAGGGGGATAGATTGGTAGGAAAAGACCATCGCTCGTCCCCGACCGCCACTCATAAGCAAGACAATCAAAAAATAAATCATGCTCCGACTTCATCACATAACGGTTCACCATATGTGCATGCTACGGGAATCACAAACTTTAACACAAGTATCTCTCAAATTCACAACTACTCAACTAGCATGACTCTAATATCACCATCTTCATATCTCAAAACAATCATAAGGAATCAAACTTCTCATAGTATTCAATGCATTGACATGAAAGTTTTTATTATACCCATCTTGGATGCCCATCATATTAGGACTAATTTTATAGCCAAAGCAAATTACCATGCTGTTCTAAAAGACTCTCAAAATAATATAAGTGAAGCATGAGAGATCAATAATTTCTATAAAATAAAACCACCATCATGTTCTAAAAAGATATAAGTGAAGCATGAGAGCAAAATTATCTAGCTCAAAAGATATAAGTGAAGCACATAGAGTATTCTAATAAATTCCGATTCATGTGTGTCTCTCCCAAAAGGTGTGTGCAGCAAGTATGATTGTGGTAAAGTAAAAAGCAAACACTCAAATCATACAAGACGCTCCAAGCAAAACACATATCATGTGGTGAATAAAAATATAGCCTCAAGTAAAGTTACCGATAGACGAAGACGAAAGAGGGGATGCCTTCCAGGGCATCCCCAATCTTAGGCTTTTGGTTGTCCTTGAATTTTACCTTGGGGTGCCCTGGGCATCCCCAAGCTTAGGCTCTTGCCACTCCTTATTCCAAAATCCATCAAATCTTTACCCAAAAACTTGAGAACTTCACAACACAAAACTTCAACAGAAAATCTCATGAGCTCCGTTAGTATAAGAAAATAAACCACCACTTTAAGGTACTGTAATTAACTCATTCTTTATTTATATTGTTGTTAAACCTACTATATTACAACTTCTCTATGGTTCATACCCCCCTATACTACTCATAGTTTCATCAAAATAAGCAAACAACACACGAAAAATAGAATCTGTCAAAAACAGAACAGTCTGTAGTAATCTGACTTGTTCGAATACTTCTGGAAATCCAAAAATTCTGAGATAAATTGGTGGACGTGAGGAAGTTTTCTATTAATCATGTTCAAAAATAATCAACCTAACATCACTCTCCAGTAAAAAATGGCAGCTAATCTCGTGAGCGCAAAAGTTTCTGTTTTTTACAGCAAGATCGCAAAGACTTCACCCAAGTCTTCCCAAAGGTTCTACTTGGCACAAACACTAATTAAAACATAAAAACACATCTAAACAGAGGCTAGATGAATTATTTATTACTAAACAGGAACAAAAAGCAAAGAACAAAAATAAAATTGGGTTGCCTCCCAACAAGCGCCATCGTTTAACGCCCCTAGCTAGGCATTGATAATTTTGATGATGCTCACATGAAAGACAAGAATTGAACCACAAAGAGAGCATCATATAGCATATGAAAAACATATCTAAGTCTAACATACTTCCTATTCATAGGCATCTTATAGGCAAATAAATTATCAAGACGAGCAAAAACTAGCATATGCAAGAAAGAAGTGAGACACAATAACAATCTCAACATAACGAGAGGTAATTTAGTAACATGAAAATTTCTACAACCATATTTTCCTCTCTCATAATAATTAAATGTGGGATCATATTCAAATTCAACAATATAGCTCTCACATAAATTTTTCTCTACATGATCCACATGCATGCAAAGTTGACACTCTTCCAAAATAGTGGGAATATCATTAACTAAAGTCATGACCTCTCCAAACCCACTTTTATCAAAAACTTCATAAGATTGAACAGTATCCAAATATGTGGGATCTAAAGTTGACACTCTTCCAAACCCACTTTCAGTATTATTGCAAACATTATTATCAATCTCATATTCATCATGGGGCTTAAATAAATTTTCAAGATTGTAAGAAGAATCACCCCAATCATGATCATTGCAACAAGTAGTGGACATAGCAAAACTAGCATCCCCAAGCTTAGGGTTTTGCAAATTATTAGCACAATTGACATTAACAGAATTTATAATAATATCATTGCAATCATGCTTTTCATTCGAGGAGCTATCGTGAATCACTTCATAAATTTCTTCTTTCAACACTTCATCACAATTTTCAGATTCACGAATTTCAAGCAAAACCTCATAAAGATAATCTAGTGCACAAAACTCACTAGCAATTGGTTCATCATACTTGGATCTTTTAAAAAGATTAGCAAGAGGACGAGGATCCATAACAATATATTTTTAGCAAGCGAAGATGCAAGCAAATAGAAGTCACATGGTAACACGAGCAAACAGAAGGACGAACGGAAGAGGGGCGAAGAAAAGGCAAAGGTTTTCGAAAATCGTTTTAGAAGTGGGGGAGAGTAAACGAGAGGCGAATGTCAAATAATGTAATGCGAGGGAGAAGAGTTTATGATGGGTACTTGGTATGTCTTGAGTTGGCGTAGAACTCCCCGGCGACGGCGCCAGAAATCCTTCTTGCTACCTCTTGAGCATGCATTGGTTTTCCCTTGAAGAGGAAAGGGTGATGCAGCAAAGTAGCATAAGTATTTCCCTTAGTTTTTGAGAACCAATGTATCAATCCAGTAGGAGACAACACACAAGTCACCTAGTACCCGCACAAACAATCAAGAACCTTGGAACCAACGCGATAAAGGGGTTGTTAATCCCTTCACGGTCACTCGCAAAAGTGAGATCTAATAAAGATAGTAAAGTAAATATTTTTGGTATTTTTGTTGTATAGATTGGAAAGTAAAGATTGCAAAATAGTAAACGAGATGCGATGTAAATAAAAGAGATGCAATATAATAAGAAAGAGACCCGGAAGCCATAGGTTTAACTAGTGGCTTCTCTCAAGATAGCATGTATTATGGTGGGTGAACAAATTACTGCCGAGCAATTGATAGAAAAGCGCATAGTTATGAAGTTATCTAAGGCAGTGATCATGAATATATGCATCACGTCCATGTCAAGTAGACCGAAACGATTCTCCATCTACTACTATTACTCCACACATCGACCGCTATCCAGTATGCATCTAGAGTATTAAGTTCATAAGAACAGAGTAATGCATTAAGCAAGATGACATGATGTAGAGGGATAAACTCAAGCAAATGATATAAACCCCATATTTTTATCCTCGATGGCAAAAATACAATACGTGCCTTGCTGCCCCTACTGTCACTGGGAAAGGACACCGCAAGATTGAATCCAAAGCTAAGCACTTCTCCCATTGCAAGAAAGATCAATCTAGTAGGCCAAACTAAACCGATAATTCGAAGAGACTTGCAAATATATCAAATCATGCATATAAGAATTCAGAGAAGAACGAAATAATATTCATAGATAATCTATTCATAAATCCACAATTCATCGGATCTCGGCAAACACACCGCAAAAGAGTATTACATCGAATAGATCTCCAAGAACATCGAGGAGAACTTTGTATTGAGAATCAAAGAGAGAGAAGAAGCCATCTAGCTAATAACTATTGACCCGAAGGTCTGTGGTAAAATACTCACGCTTCATCGGAGAGGCTATGGTGTTGATGTAAAATCCCTGCGTGATCGAATCCCCCTCCGACAGATCGCCGGAAAAGGCCCCAAGATGGGATCTCACGGGTACAGAAGGTTGCGGCGGTGGAAAAGTGGTTTCGTGGCTCCCCCTGATGTTTCTAGGGTATAAGAGTATATATAGGCAAAAGAAGTACATCGGTGGAGCTACGAGGGGCCCACGAGGGTGGGGGGCACGCCCTCCTGCCTCGTGGCGTTCCAGACTTCAACTCCAAGTCTTCTGGATTGCTTTCGGTCCAAGAAAGATCATCGCGAAGGTTTCATTCCGTTTGGACTCCGTTTGGTATTCCTTTTCTGCAAAATTGTCACAACCCTAGTTTAGCCTTTGCTTGTCCTTGCATGTTCATCATGTCTAAATTCTGAAAATTTGAATTGAGGGAATTTTCAAAGCCTCAAAAACCTTTTAAAAATAATCAACATTTAATTCCCATCAAATGAGTCCAAATAAATGTTCCTGTTACTCTATGAAAATATTGGTAAGAGGTAAAATTCAAACCAATATTTTTGGAATCACATGAATATTTATTTTGGGCCTTTGACTTAAATCAATGACATATTTGAGTTGAATTTATTTCTGTTATATAAGAAATAAAGTTCAAATATTTTTGTAAGTTGCCTGTGACCTTGGACTAGTTCTTGAGCTCACATACAAATTTACAGAAAGTTCAAAAAATGATTTGATGTTTTAAATCAAATCAAAACCAGTTGCAGAAAAAATAGAAAACAGGAAATAAAGAGAGAAAGAGACTTACCTGGCTTACTTGGACGGCCCAATAGGCAGCCCACCTAGCTGGCCCAGCCTAGCGCCGCTGCCAGTCATCTCCCACCTCTCGCAAGTAGGACGAGAGGCGTGTGGCCGCCGTGCGCGCCCACGCGCCCCGACCACCTCCTACTTGCCGCTTCTCCCTGGACGTCCCCGGAGACGCCACGGGCTCCCCTCGACCCCCTCCTGCTCTCCCCCGTGCTCATCCCCTCCCCTGGACCTCTCTCTCTCACCTACCCGAACGGGTTCGTCGCCGCCGCTCGCCACCACCGCGGCCACTGCCTCCCCCACGCCTCGCCGACGCGCCCAGAAGCTCCGCCACTTTTTCCTCGATCGCCTCACCGAGCCACGCCCTGCCCGAGGCCCCCAAACGTCTTCACCGAGCTCGTCTTCGATCTCCTGACGACGAGATCGCCTCCGCCGCCCCGCTCGCTTCTGACCTCCCCCGAGCCCGCTGAGCAGCTCGTCGCACCCACCGTGAGCCCCTGCTCCTGCTCCCCCTCTTCGTTTTTTCCCTCATGCGGCGTAGCGGTCGCCTCGCCTGCAACTGAACGCGCCGCCGCCCGCGCTCGTCTCCGGTGATGCTCCGGTGACCATTTGGTCCCGGGCATGCACCCATCGAACTCACCGCACCACGTAGACGTCGTAGGTGCTAAACGCACATCGCCACAGCCACCGCAACCGGGTCCCCGCTCGTGCCCGAACTCCGACGGCCGCAACCGAGCTCGCCGCCGTTGACTCCGGCTACCCCAGGCCCGGAGACCACCACCATCTGATGTGCCATCGCGCCAGCTTTCCGTAGGGCCAAAGGGCGCACCGAACGGTGCACCGTAGGCGAAACCCGAGCCCCTCCAGTGTGCCTCCGCCGCGTTTTTGGTCGCCGCCGGTGTAACTCCGGTGACGCTGATGTGGCGCTGTCATTAGCCACTAATGACCCAGCTAACTAACCCCCTCTCTCACTGACTATGGGCCCCACGCCTTAATTAACCCTCGGATTTATTCCCTGTTTAGTCTAGGTTAATATAGCCGGCCCCACATGTCATTTTGACCATGCCATGTCAACGTTGACCCGGACCCACTGGTCAGCCTCTGTCCCTGCCCTATTACACTAACGCGCGGGACCCACTGGTCAAGTTTGACCTGGACCGTCCTAGTTGACCTGCTGACATCAGCCTTGCGCAATGCTGACGCAGTGAAGCATTTTCTGGATTTAAGTTTATTCAGGAAATTCCAGAAAATGCTATAAACTTCAAAAAATCATACAAATTAATCTGTAACTCCAAATGAAAAGATTTATATATTGAAAATGATCAGAAAAATCCAATCTATCCATCTGTACTGGTTTCATGCATGTTTAAATAACTTAACCTTGCTGTTTAGATCAAAACATGATAATGCACTTTATAAGTTCTTAGTTTGAATTCGAATTTGAACCTTTGGTTCAAATCAACTCAAACCCTTCTGTTTTTAGCTACATTAGCTCAAACCACAGCATATTGACATGTCATGATCATGCATCATATTGTGCATTGCATTGATTGTGTTCTTTCTGTGTTTGCCAGTGGTTGTTCCCCCTCGGTAGACGTATGTTCCAATGATGAGTTCGATGACACCGATGAAGAGCTATATCATCTTCAGAAGTGTCAGGCAAGCAAAAACCCCTTGTTCATTCCGATACAATCCCACTCTCTCGCTCCTACTCTCTTTTACTACATTAGTACAACATCGATTCAACTGTTACATGCTGCGGTAGCTGAACCCCCTTTCCTCTGCATGACCTGTCATAGCCACAGTAAATAGATGAAACCCACTAGCATGAGTAGGAGTTGTTTGAGCCCTGATGTGCCTACTCATTCATGCTTGTTTGTCATGCCTGCTACTGCTTAGAGTTGAGTCAGGTCTGATTCATCGGGGATGAATTGGAATGGTGATGAACATGTCCTACTGGGTGTGAGCTAAGTGTGTGAACACGATTTGGTAAAGGTATCGATGAGAGGCCATGCAGGAGTACATGGTGGGTTGTTTCATTGGAACCGTCCTTAAGCACTGAGATATGTATGTGTGATTTAACATTCAGCTACTACCATGCATTGGGCCCGAAACCAATGGACCCTCTCGGCTTCTTATCCACCCTTGTCCTCTGTCCAAGAGTTGCAAGTAGTTTCTGGTGTTTGTAGTATGCTGGAGGCCGTCCGCAGCGCTGACCCGAGGGGTGGGCTGTGATGCGGTAGGCACGTGGCCGGGCATGCCGGGCGCCCGTTTGGTGTCTCGGAACCCTGTACACATCGTTCGGGGCCATATGTGGAAACCTCGGACGGACTCCCTGCGGATGGAACCTGAATAGGCGATAAACCTGGACTAGAGGCTTGAGTGTTTAGGTAGGGCGTGGCCGACACCCTCGCTGGGCTTCCGCTTGAAGGTTGCCGAGTACATGTCATGTAAACGGCGATAAGTTGTGAGAGCGTGTGTGAAGAAGTACACCCCTGCAGGGTTAACATCATCTATTCGAATAGCCGCGTCCGCGGTAAAGGACTACTTGGTTGCCTATACAGTTCATAGACAAGTGAAAGTGGATACTCTAAAACTCGCAAGATAAGCGTGAGTGCTATGGATGGCCTTCTCGTAGGGAGACGGGAGCGGATCCATAGCGGTGTATTGATATGGTGAATATGTGGACTCGTGTGCGCCACCTCAAAAGAGTTACTTGCAGTCATAGTTTAGGATAGCCACCGACTCAAAGCTGGCTTGCTGCAGTTAAACTCCATTACCCCCCTTTGTTGATAATGATGCATATGTAGTTAGTTCTGATGTAAGTCTTGCTGGGCACATTTGTACTCACGTTTGCCTATTTTATGTTTTGCAGAGAGACGTCAGTCTCGTTAGTAGTTTCGTGTGGACTTCGACGTTTAGCTTGATACCTCAGCTACGATCTTGTGCCCTCGGCAGGATCTGGTAGATAGTCAGGCTTCTCAGCCTTTTTCATTTGTAGATGTCTGTACTCAGGCATGTTAAGCTTCCGCATGTGCTTTGACTTGTATGCTCTGAATGTTGGGTCATGAGACCCATGTTTGTAATATCTTGGCTCCTCGGAGCCTAATGAATAAATACTTTGAGTCGTAGAGTTTTGTTGTGATGCCATGTTGTATTTACACATATCGAGCATATTGTGTGTATGATTGAAATGCTTGGTATGTGTGGGATCCGACAACCTAGTTGTTTATCCTTGGTAGCCTCTCTTATGGGGAAATGTAGTCTTGTGCTTCCATGAGCCATAGTAGTCCGCTACAGCCCGGTTCACCGAAGTCCTGCTAGCCCAGCACTACTGCTCCGGAACACTTGGCTGGCCGACATGTGATTCACTTCGTTCCTGTGTATGTCCCTTCGGGGAAATGTCACGCGGTGACATCCGGAGTCCTGCCTAGCCTGCTACAGCCCGGTTCACCGGAGTCCTGTTAGCCCAGTGCTACAGCCCGGATTCGCACGCTGCTGACCGACATGCTCGATGTTGATTCATGTATGCCTGTCCTCGTAAGTTAGTGCCACTTTGAGTTCATGACTAGTCATGTCGGCCCGGGTTCTCTGTCATATGGATGCTAGCGACACTATCATATATGTGAGCCAAAAGGCGCAAATGGTCCCGGGCCAGGTAAGGCGACACCTGTGGGAATACCGTGCGTGAGGCCGCAAAGTGATATGAGGTGTTACATGCTAGATCGGTGTGACTTAGAATCGGGGTCCTGACAGCGTTGGTATCAGAGCCTGACTGCCTATAGGATTACCAAGCCAAACTGGTCAAAGTTGTGTCTAGAAATGCTTTAGTTATGTAAGGGAATTGATTGGGAAGGGAACGTAAGGCTCTTTTTACTCATAATACCTTATGCCCTCCTGATCTGAGTCAGCCTCTTCTCTTCTACGGGGATTAAGAACTAGGCCTTCTCATGTATCTATCAGGATGACGTGTTACTAATCCATAGACTTATAGGATTGATGGATTCAAGTCTCGGTTCAGTTTCTACTATTTCCGTATGTTCATAGCTGGCCTCAGAACCTTGATATTGTGATGCTAAGTGGTCATGCCACTATTTTTCAGGATGTCTCAAATCTTTTTGAGCATTTACAGCCGTTATGCTGCCCGAGTCATCCCAGGTTCCTAGATAGTCTGATGCACTTGCAATCATTCCTCCATGTTCCTGATGTCCATTTGGGCCAGATTAATCACACTAATCGGTGAGTTGAGGTACTCTGTTGCCTCGACATATATGTTGGAGCTATTATTATGACCCTAGGTGTCAGGATCACCTAGTAATCTACCCTGTTTTGTGTTCCCCGTCTGATGATTCTGGCCATCATTCTCGATAGCATCCCATGATGTTATTAGTTAGTAGGTATTCTATTCCTGGGTTCTTGAACCCGAGATTCACCCTACTTCTTGTTGTTAGTATTTGCTAGTTCCCTTAAGATATTAGTAACCTTGCGATAGTCCTCGAGGTCCGTGGTATATCCTTATTCCAATACCATGAACCAATATGGCAAAAGCCTTTGAACCAAAAGATCACAATAAGAGTGCTCTTAATGGGTTCTCCATTCAAGAATTGTGAATCTGCCAGTCCTACCTTTCTGCATGGGTTATCCAGAAGAAACCTATTGAACTTCGTTCGACATGCTAAACCATGCATCCACAACTCAGAAAATCATATGTTCTTTTGGGCTGTCCCTCTTTAGTTATTTCCTGGCCCTCGTCTATCAATTGATAGTCAAGAGTATGTGTGCATTCGTTCATTGATGCCTATTGCTCTTGTGGCCGTCAAGTCGTTCTATTCCGGAATGACTAGGAAAAACAAACTCCAGTACCTCATCCATATCCAGGATTGGGTCAAAGTAGTTGTATTCCGTGGATCAAAATGCCAATCTAGCTTTTGCTCTGTTCTACCTTGGAGTGTTGCCATCTTTATGTCAAGAATGCCATGAGAATTGCACCACCTCTTATGAATTCTTGACGCAGTGATACTTCTCGCTATCATTATTCATTCCTCGGTCCCGTGTTGTTGTAACCGGAATGCCGACAAGTGACTGTGATGTGTGAAATCGATACTCCTAGCAACCTCGTTGCTTGGTAGTTAATGGACAATATTCTCATTCTTAGCGTGTTGGTTATTGAATCATCATCCTAAGATTGATCGTGCTACCTAGTCCTTATTTCCGGTGCACTCTTCGATCAATGAGTTAGGATTGTGTCAATCCCTCACTCTTTTGATCATATCATCTTGCCTTGAAAGCAAGATTGCTCCCGAGCTTAGTAACATTTTGGTGGTTCGTGATTTCCCGAATATCTTCTCGGAAGTATCACCAGGTTGTCCCCTGACTGTTATGTTGAGTTCGTGATCATGTTGGTTTTCCTCCAAACCACCCATTCTCCAAGAATCTGTGTTGGATACCCCCGACCTAGTTGGTTAAGCCAAACAACAACTTGGAGAGTTGGAAGATAAAAGCTTGTCTGACTTAGTTCATGTTAAGGGATATCTTTTTGTGTGTGTCTGTGTGTGTTGAAGAAAGATGATATCTCCATCGATTGGTCCTCGTGATCAGTTGTTGGATCTATTGCCTTGTCAAAACTTTGACTTGAGCATGGGCTATCGTCAAGTCAAATCAGAACCAACGATGTTCGTAATGTTGTCTTACTCGTGGTTGATCCCTCGAGCATACACCATTACATCTTCTGGTCTAACCAATGCTATCACCGTGTTCACATGATGGTGGAAGTCCAGTGATATGGAAATTCCGATGAGTTGCTGTTGAGCCCATCAGCGGCATTTTGTCTCCTCCATGATTCATGTTGAACATCAAGCTAGTATTGGAAACTATTGTAAGCATTATATTCGTGTTCCGTTCATGAAGCCTATGTTTGGATGAAAGGAGTGACTTCCTTTGATTCACGTGCATTAGATGTAAGTTGCCGCCGTGAATTCGAGAAAGTTTGTTTTTGCTTCCTTTGGAAGCATCCCAAGTCAGTCATGCCCGTGTGAAGTATTCTATGGTCTGATAGACTGATCATCTTCATTCCATATGTAATCCCTAGCACACCAAGCCACTGATTGATTTGTTCAAGGAAAATAAGTTCTTAAGTGCTAATCCTTAAGGACCCAAAGGTACATGCGCAGGACTTCGCTCTCCGCAATGATGGTTCCCAATCGGAACTCGGTAGTGTTTCATTGTAAGACTACTATGTGGTCATGCTTGTCTTGGACAACGTGTTCACATGTATGTAGCAGAACCAGCTCATGTTTTGGAGCTTGCTATCGCAGTTCATCTCCCAAGAATCTCGCAACGCCATCTCGTCGATTTTTGTTGCAATCTTTCATTTTTCTCTCTAGACTGGATAAGTCTGGAATATCCTGACACCAACCAGATCTGAATCTCAGGCAGATATGATGGTTGGAACATTCCCAACATCTACATTTGGTTCCCAGCTTGCACCGCCATTGTGCCAATTCCCATGGGCTGCCCTCTCGATAATTGTTGTTTAGGATCATCTTCGAAAGTGGTCCTACCATGGGTCCCATCCATTCCCGATGATAAGCAAAATCATCCATCGCGTTGTCTTCAACAAGGTAGTCCACATCATCCATTCGAATCCGGATATGCCATTCCTTTGAACTCTGCCAAATGATCGATTGTGATTTCCTTGGGCTGGTATAAAGAGTTTCAATGATCTAGATATCAAAAGTAATTCTTTTTGCCATTTATGGAATAACTCTACGAGTCACCTCCCCCAAGGTGCCCCGTTATGGGATCATGACAATTATTTCCTCGCCACCTTGACACCATCCACCATCTCTCTAAGCGTGGAATTGTTGCCCACCAAATCAAACCTCGTCGCTTGTTCTTCCATCCCTCTCGATGTGTTTTGTGTCTCAACTCGAGATGTTTCAACATCCCATTCCGCGAGTTGATCTTGTATCGCTCGATCTTCGAGAAGATCAATCCTAGTAGAGTTTCTTTCCGTTGTCATCGCGTGGATGAAGATCTCAAAAGCGAGGATGTCAAGATCAACGTATGCAACGAATCAACAACCTTATGAGGTGCAACCTGGATCGCGAAGATTGTGTTGGTCTTGTGCCCCCTTTGTCTTCTTACCTCACGTCTTGAATCTCGGGACGAGATTCTTGTTTAGTGGGGGTGAGTTGTCACAACCCTAGTTTAGCCTTTGCTTGTCCTTGCATGTTCATCATGTCTAAATTCTGAAAAATTGAATTGAGGGAATTTTCAAAGCTTCAAAAACCTTTTAAAAATAATCAACATTTAATTCCCATCAAATGAGTCCAAAGAAATGTTCCTGTTACTCTATGAAAATATTGGTAAGAGGTAAAATTCAAACCAATATTTTTGGAATCACAAAAATATTTATTTTGGGCCTTTGACTTAAATCAATGACATATTTGAGTTGAATTTATTTCTGTTATATAAGAAATAAAGTTCAAATATTTTTGTAAGTTGCCTGTGACCTTGGACTAGTTCTTGAGCTCACATACAAATTTACAGAAAGTTCAAAAAATGATTTGATGTTTTAAATCAAATCAAAACCAGTTGCAGAAAAAATAGAAAACAGGAAATAAAGAGAGAAAGAGACTTGCCTGGATGACCCAGTAGGCAGCCCACCTGGCCGGCCTAGCCCAGCGCTGCTGCCAATCATCTCCCACCTCTCGCCAGTAGGACAAGAGGCGTGTGGCCGCCGTGCGCGCCCACCCGCCCCGGCCACCTCCTGCTAGTCGCTTCTCCCTGGATGTTCCTGGAGACGCCATGCGCTCCCCTTGACCCCCTCCCGCTCTCCCCCATGCTCATCCCCTCCCCTGGACCTCTCTCTCTCACCTACCCGAACGGGTTCGTCGCCGCCGCTCGCCACCACCGCGGCCACCGCCTCCCCCACGCCTCGCCGACGCGCCCAGAAGCTCCGCCACTTCTTCCTCGACCGCCTCACCGAGCCACGCCCCGCCGGAGGCCCCCGAACGTCTTCACCGAGCTCGTCCCCGACCTCCTGACGACGGGATCGCCTCCGCCGCCCCGCTCGCTTCTGACCTCCCCCGAGCCCGCTGATCAGCTCGTCGCACCCACCGTGAGCCCCTGCTCCTCCTCCCCCTCTCCATTTTTTCCCTCATGCGGTAGCCGTCGCCTCGCCTGCAACCGAACGCGCCGCCGCCCACGCTCGTCTCCGGTGATGCTCCGGTGACCATTTGGTCCCGGGCATGCGCCCATCGAACTCACCGCACCACGTAGACGTCGTAGGTGCTAAACGCACATCGCCACGGCCACCGCAACCGCATCCCCGCTCGCGCCCGAACTCCGGCGGCCGCAACCGAGCTCGCCGCCATTGACTCCGGCCACCCCAGGCCCGGAGACCACCACCATCTGATGTGCCATCGCGCCAGCTTTCCGTAGGGCCAAAGGGCGCACCGAACGGTGCACCGTAGGCGAAACCCGAGCCCCTCCAGTGTGCCTCCGCCGCGTTTTTGGTCGCCGCCGGTGTAACTCCGGTGACGCTGATGTGGCGCTGTCATTAGCCACTAATGACCCAGCTAACTAACCCCCTCTCTCACTGACTATGGGCCCCATGCCTTAATTAACCCTCGGATTTATTCCCTGTTTAGTCTAGGTTAATATAGCCGGCCCCACATGTCATTTTGACCATGCCATGTCAACGTTGACCCGGACCCACTGGTCAGCCTCTGTCCCTGCCCTATTACACTAACGCACGGGACCCACTGGTCAAGTTTGACCTGGACCGTCCTAGTTAACCTGCTGACATCAGCCTTGCGCAATGCTGACGCAGTGAAGCATTTTCTGGATTTAAGTTTATTCAGGAAATTCCAGAAAATGCTATAAACTTCAAAAAATCATACAAATTAATCTGTAACTCCAAATGAAAAGATTTATATATTGAAAATGATCAGAAAAATCCAATCTATCCATCTGTACTGGTTTCATGCATGTTTAAACAACTTAACCTTGCTGTTTAGATCAAAACATGATAATGCACTTTATAAGTTCTTAGTTTGAATTCGAATTTGAACCTTTGGTTCAAATCAACTCAAACCCTTCTGTTTTTAGCTACATTAGCTCAAACCACAGCATATTGACATGTCATGATCATGCATCATATTGTGCATTGCATTGATTGTGTTCTTTCTGTGTTTGCCAGTGGTTGTTCCCCCTCGGTAGACGTATGTTCCGATGATGAGTTCGATGACACCGATGAAGAGCTATATCATCTTCAGAAGTGTCAGGCAAGCAAAAACCCCTTGTTCATTCCGATACAATCCCACTCTCTCGCTCCTACTCTCTTTTACTACATTAGTACAACATCGATTCAACTGTTACATGCTGCGGTAGCTGAACCCCCTTTCCTCTGCATGACCTGTCATAGCCACAGTAAATAGATGAAACCCACTAGCATGAGTAGGAGTTGTTTGAGCCCTGATGTGCCTACTCATTCATGCTTGTTTGTCATGCCTGCTACTGCTTAGAGTTGAGTCAGGTCTGATTCATCGGGGATGAATTGGAATGGTGATGAACATGTCCTACTGGGTGTGAGCTAAGTGTGTGAACACGATTTGGTAAAGGTATCGATGAGAGGCCATGCAGGAGTACATGGTGGGTTGTTTCATTGGAACCGTCCTTAAGCACTGAGATATGTATGTGTGATTTAACATTCAGCTACTACCATGCATTGGGCCCGAAACCAATGGACCCTCTCGGCTTCTTATCCACCCTTGTCCTCTGTCCAGGAGTTGCAAGTAGTTTCTGGTGTTTGTAGTATGCTGGAGGCCGTCCGCAGCGCTGACCCGAGGGGTGGGCTGTGATGCGGTAGGCACGTGGCCGGGCATGCCGGGCGCCCGTTTGGTGTCTCGGAACCCTGTACACATCGTTCGGGGCCATATGTGGAAACCTCGGACGGACTCCCTGCGGATGGAACCTGAATAGGCGATAAACCTGGACTAGAGGCTTGAGTGTTTAGGTAGGGCGTGGCCGACACCCTCGCTGGGCTTCCGCTTGAAGGTTGCCGAGTACATGTCATGTAAACGGCGATAAGTTGTGAGAGCGTGTGTGAAGAAGTACACCCCTGCAGGGTTAACATCATCTATTCGAATAGTCGCGTCCGCGGTAAAGGACTACTTGGTTGCCTATACAGTTCATAGACAAGTGAAAGTGGATACTCTAAAACTCGCAAGATAAGCGTGAGTGCTATGGATGGCCTTCTCGTAGGGAGACGGGAGCGGATCCATAGCGGTGTATTGATATGGTGAATATGTGGACTCGTGTGCGCCACCTCAAAAGAGTTACTTGCAGTCATAGTTTAGGATAGCCACCGACTCAAAGCTGGCTTGCTGCAGTTAAACTCCATTACCCCCCTTTGTTGATAATGATGCATATGTAGTTAGTTCTGATGTAAGTCTTGCTGGGCACATTTGTACTCACGTTTGCCTATTTTATGTTTTGCAGAGAGACGTCAGTCTCGTTAGTAGTTTCGTGTGGACTTCGACGTTTAGCTTGATACCTCAGCTACGATCTTGTGCCCTCGGCAGGATCTGGTAGATAGTCAGGCTTCTCAGCCTTTTTCATTTGTAGATGTCTGTACTCAGGCATGTTAAGCTTCCGCATGTGCTTTGACTTGTATGCTCTGAATGTTGGGTCATGAGACCCATGTTTGTAATATCTTGGCTCCTCGGAGCCTAATGAATAAATACTTTGAGTCGTAGAGTTTTGTTGTGATGCCATGTTGTATTTACACATATCGAGCATATTGTGTGTATGATTGAAATGCTTGGTATGTGTGGGATCCGACAACCTAGTTGTTTATCCTTGGTAGCCTCTCTTATGGGGAAATGTAGTCTTGTGCTTCCGTGAGCCATAGTAGTCCGCTACAACCCGGTTCACCGGAGTCCTGCTAGCCCAGCACTACTGCTCCGGAACACTTGGCTGGCCGGCATGTGATTCACTTCGTTCCTGTGTCTGTCCCTTCGGGGAAATGTCACGCGGTGACATCCGGAGTCCTGCCTAGCCTGCTACAGCCCGGTTCACCGGAGTCCTGTTAGCCCAGTGCTACAGCCCGGATTCGCACGCTGCTGACCGACATGCTCGAGGTTGATTCATGTATGCCTGTCCCCGTAAGTTAGTGCCACTTTGGGTTCACGACTAGTCATGTCAGCCCGGGTTCTGTGTCATATGGATGCTAGCGACACTATCATATATGTGAGCCAAAAGGCGCAAGCAGTCCCGGGCCAGGTAAGGCGACACCCGTGGGAATTCCGTGCGTGAGGCCGCAAAGTGATATGATGTGTTACATGGTAGATCGGTGTGACTTAGAATCGGGGTCCTGACAACACTAAAATAGGCAAAAAAACAGAAACTGGCACTGGGCTTCCGGTTAATAGGTTAGTCCCAAAAATAATATAAAAGAGCATATTAAAGCCCATTAAACATCCAAAAGAGATAATATAATAGCATGGAACAATAAAAAAATTATAGATACGTTGCAGACGTATCACCCCACTATATCGAGGTGCTGGTTACGTAGAGCAAACATATTATCTCTCCAGGAGTATGGTACACCACTAGTACTACTCACATTGTCGTGAAATTTCCTGGAGTCTGTGCTCAGCCCTCCTCTCTCTCTCTTCTCAGCCAGCCAGTACACGCGCGGATCCCATCATCTGTTTGCTCACATGCGGTCCCACATGTTAGTGAAAACTCAAGCCGACCCACTGAACCTGCCCATCTTTGACCTGGACGTGCTCGTGATGAAAAACAAATCCAATAAAGATCTTCAGTGGCCCGCTTTTGGAGTTACTCAAGAGTAAGATTCTACTTACAGTTTAACCCAAGATGCACATGATGTGGCTTCAACTAGCACTCCATTTTCTTGCATGACATGACCTAGATGCTGGATGTCCCACGTGTTGGCAAAAGGAGGAAGAACTCGACCAAATCTTCTCCACATTTAGACCGGAGGAGTAGGAAACACGGCAAGCCCTGTGCCTACATCATACTACGTACAAACCCACCTCACGCAGTCATGCTATCACCATATTTCTCGGCCTCTGTGCGACACCTAGCTCTAGTTGATGCTATACTACTACTAACTAGAACAAACTACACCTAGCTCTATTGTGCTAGCATACTCCACTATTAGGTTGGCTCTATGTGATGTGGCAACTTCATATAACCGGATGCTGGCTATACTACTACGGTACTCACACTCTAAGAAGTGACTCAAAAACCATTCATAAATTGAGTTTATGACATGCATATGCAAATGTACCATTCATTACATACAACAAGTCATCAACACACAACGACAACGAGGATACATGTTGGATTATAGATTATTTCCAACAAAACCTTCTAGTAAATACTAAAGTTTTTATCACACAACAAATCAAGCAATGAAATGAAATTCGGCTCAACCAATCCTCGGCATTGGAAACACTTGCTTTGAACCGTAGGTAAGCCCCTGGGAAGGGCCAGCTATTGTCAATATCGAGACGAACGCAGGACTAATCATCCAGGCTAAAGCGGCCTATATCAGGACACATATTGTGATAGACAGGGTAGGGAACAATAGCAATGCACGAGGTATAGATGCAGTTTCTTATCATAAATGGTAGTAACGTTGTGTCAACAGCAGCTGGATCGCCTTTCGCCATCATTGGATAGTTTTGTCCAAGGAAGAGCGAGTTTTCTCCAAGACTATCAATACTGAACCAGGGAGAAGGTGTTGGCGGTAGCACACTAGTATCCATAACGAATACCCTGCAGTGGACGTTGGAATTGGTCCGGAGAGTGCGACCATGGGATACAACACATGCTTCCTTAGTAGTAACATCAGTAGTGTGTTGTATACAGACAAGAAGAGGTGATCCATCGGAATAAGTTGCCAAGCGCCACTGAGTATATAGGTCCTGCTCTTCCTCATGCTCGTGATCATCACCATCGTCATCTCCCCCTTGATTATAAATTTTTTCAAGTATAGGTGGTGGAATGTTCACAGGACCTTGGAAACACAAGAAGGTTAATTAGGGAACTAGCTAACCCGCATGCATGTGGATGAAACAATTATAATTACGGTGGAAGAAGAACGTACCGAAACCATAAGGATTCCATGTAAAAATAGTGCCACGAGTGGTGGCAGCAAACACAAGAAGCTCGTATTGAATTGCATCACAATACTCATCCATGTGCACAAATTGATTTTTGAGCAATATCCATCGAGGCGTGGAAGTAAGGATGGCAACAAGCTTGTTGAATAGAGCAACAACTTGATAGTTCCAGTAATTCCAAGAGCGGTTGGGAACTCGACATATTGCTATCTTTCGTAGACGACAGTCACCATGATCGTATTTGAACGTACATAGATCATCTGTGTGCTCAACCTCAAGGCACTCTGATATTTTTGGAAGTGGAATCCGCTGACGAGTGTACACATTCACAAGTTCCCACTCGCAGTTGTACCCAATATAAACAACCCAATCTCCGTTGGCGCCTACCCATGCCTTACCCTTAAGTGATGGCATCTTAACATCACATGTATCATTATCAAGTGGCATCAACTTGCATAAGGCGAGGCTTCTGTCATCCGCACTCCAGCGAGCAGGGTCATGGCGAAGAAGATAGGGGAGATCAAACCGCTCCTGGACCCTTGGGTTCTTTGTAATGATGTTATTAGTTAGTTGAGAATGGTCTTGAACGAACCTGCCATGCTAGCCGAGGTGATGACTTCGCACCGATCAATGAGTTCCTCCACCACGTCATCTTTCAGATCGGGGCAAGAATAACGGGGTCGTTTCTGGCTTGTACCCTCCATGGAGAAGACGATCGAACAATGGCAGAAGGAAGGGTGAAGGAAAATGGAGGGAGGAAGAGCGTGCGACAGCAGTTCCAAATCGACAGGGAAAGGCGAAGAGGCAGTGGACGGTTGCCACGGTATAGGAAGAGGCGCCCTGGCCTACATAGGCGTCCATTCGGAAATTGCGCAAAAGGACTCGCCGTCGTCTCACTGACATGTTGGAACGGGACCACATGTCAACGAAACATGGTGTGTCATTTCTTGTGCAAAATGCGATCTGGCCGCGTTGGCCCGAGGTGCCGCATTATTTCTCGACTTTATTTTTTTAATGGCGTGCCGTTCAGTTTTGAAGCACGACTAACTGGTACTGTATGCAGAGAAAATATAAACTACTCTACCACTACTCCACCTCTAGTACTAGTATCAAAAAAGATATATAGGCTGGAGCTTCATCACTTGCTTGCTAAGGGCTGCCCACTTGCTTCTCACACTATCACCCTCTCTCCAGATCTAGGAAAGAAGGCGGTGCCCCTCTCTCTCTCCCTCCTCACCGGTGGTCGCAGATCCGCCGGGGAAGAATAGGACATGCATCGTTGACGCTCTCGTCGTCGGCGAGCGAGGTCACGCACTGACGACAAGGTCGTCCTCTCAGACCTAGCGCCCGCGCGGGATGGCCTCCGTCCCCAAGCACGCTGTCGTAGTGTGTGCAGAGGACGACGACCACGAGCCCAGCCACTTCCCGCCGACCCTTAGGTATGCTAACTCTTTTCGAACCATACCCTTATTCTATTGCCCATATGCCACGTCACTACATGTGGATCTTTTTCCACTCCACCATCTTCCCAATTTTCTATCGTTTGCTCTGCTGGTCATGCAGACAAAAACCTTAATTTGCACTTTTAAATGAAACCCTACTTCATCCAGACTAATCCATGTCTCGGTTGAATAAGGAAAGGAAGGGAGAAAGTACTGTCGAAGAGACTAGGCATCGAACCCGCATCTAGGTTGAAAAGGGGAAAATCAGAAGTTAAGGACCGAGTCTCGTATCTCTTGGTTGAAAAAGGGTGAGAAAGGGTAGAAAGGCATGACAACGCAATAGAGAATGACCAGGTCGATCAGTTTGTTGTCCTCGCATAGGAAAAAGGTTGTTAAAGAGAACAAAAATGGGACGTAATCCACATATGCTGCCTGGATATTTGTTGCTCTGGGCAACCATACCTCCCTCACCACTCTATGCGTCCGTGGAGGTACATCGTACTGGTGCGCCGACTGTCCGAATGGGCCTCCCACGCTCTTATTGCCACTTTTTTGTTGTTAGTACAGCGCCAGCGATAAAGTCAAGCAATGATACTGCTAAAGTGATGCCACATTTAACTAATGCCGCACTCAGTCTAATGCCACAGATAAATTTAAGCAATGCTATTTAATGTCACTGGATTATTTCAGGGTTAGCTGTTGATTGTGCATGTATTAAAGATTTTTCAGCTAAGGCATTCTAATGCTGTTCCATAGCCATTATACCAATGATGAAACTTGTTACTATTCAGATTTTTGCACTGTTAATGCTTATTGATTACATACCTCACTTTCATGAGATAAGTCAACTTTTTTGTATAGTGTCACCAAACTGCCAAGGCGCTGATGTCATTTTATTTTGGTTAAACTGCACAAAAAATTATTAAGAGAAGAGGAAAGGTCAAGAGTGGGCACCTCCTCCTCCGACTGTTCTCTTGATTTGTTCGATCAAGTTTTTATGTTTGATTGATTATCAAGATTGGGATAGCAATTTTGAGGTCCCCTTGAGTTCAAAATGATATTTACCTTGAAGGTACATGGTTTGCAAAAAAAATTATACACTCATTAGTGAATAATGCTAGTTACCTTCATACTTTTGTATTTGGTTTAATGTTGTTGCACAGCTAGTATACAAATGCTGAAACTTGTTACCTTTACATTTTGTATTGTTAATGCTTATAGAAATCTTCCAGTGCTAGCTTATGGAAATCTGTTCAGTAAAACCATTGTACTGTACCCCGTAAACAAACTACTCTACTATTGCACTAGCCACTGGATTAGTGTATATTTGTACTATTCGAATGGTGTTGAATTAGCGTATGGACATATATAAAGTGTGGCAAGCTTTCCCAGATATGTTCTCAAGAAAACTACTACCTGTTTTTCTAAATACTAGACGTTTGGGTACTTTGAATTGAACTGCAAAAACATCTTATATTAAGGAACAAAGGGTGTAGAGTTCACTCAAATTATCCCGGTAAAGCTAGTCACACCTTTTTTAAAATTAATGTTCATTATGTTATCAGAGGAGGTTTGTATGTTTGTCTGTAATGCTTGTCGATTACATACCTGACATCATGATGTAATGGTAAGTCATTTATTTTTGTACAGTGTCACTGAATTGTCAAGGCGGTGATGGCATTTTATTTTAGTTGAACTGCACAAAATATGCTTAAAAGAAGAGGAAAGGTCAAGAATGGTTCAGTTTTTAAGAAAGTACTATGTATGCCTTCCTGACATCAGCCCTTGTTGCCTTATTTATTCCTTCAAACAGGTGGTTAGAAACATTCTTGCTACCTTTTCCCATTAATAAATTAGATTGCTTATATTTGTGAGTCTATGCTTCAACTAGTGCCACTTTTATAGTAATCACACATTCAATATCTGTGCAAATAGGGATGCTCGATGGAACTTGTCGGAGTAAATGACCACGGGTAGCCTAACCGACTCCCCCTGGTTCTTCAAAAATTATCGGGTCGATCGAGCCTTCAAGCACCCAAAGCACAGGGCCGCCTTCCCCTGGCCGGCTATCTCACAGGCCGACTACTGGAAGGCGACCCGGCCCTAAAGACCCTCCCAAAGAGAGCCACAAGATGGCCGGCTCCCAGAAGCCGGCCACAAGAGGACCGACTCCCAGAAGCCGGCCAAGACTGCACCCTCAAGGGCTGCACCCACATAACGGTGACGAGACGGGGCGTGTCTACAGTACAGCCTGCCACCCCCGAATCCCGGAGCACGCGTGGCCACAGTGCGCCGTACGGGTCGGCCATCCCCCTTCCGGCGCGGCACTGTTGCCATGTTGACCATGACGCCACCCACGACAGGCTGTCAGTACGGCTCGCGGGCGGCGGGCCCCTTCAGCTAGAGAGACGCTCGAAGGCGGACAAGCCTCCCCCAGTCGGCCTGGGGTGTAGCCGGCTCCCAATAGCTGGCTACCTCCCACCCTCGAAGTATGCGCATCATTAAGGAGACAAGGCGATGTAAGGCTACAGTGAGAGCCCGCCAGGCGGCGGCACTGTAGCCATGCTTACCTCGACAAAGCCCTCGTCATCAGGGGCGAGGCTACAGTAACTAGCCACCGACAAGACCCTCAGGCGGTGGGGCCGGTCTGTCGGCCAAGAGGCCGGTAGTCGGCGGGCCCCAGCGGTCGGCGGAGAAGCCGGCGAATACAGACACTGACGGCTAGGACCCGCGTCCAGCCGGATTACCAATGTACCCCTGGGGTAGGCCTATATAAACCCCCCGGGGCACCCATGCAAAGGGTTGATCTCTTAGAGTTTTAGACACCACATAGAGAGAAGAGGAGAGCTAGCCTTGCCCTTCTTCTTCCTCTAGCCAAACAGCTCAAGGAGCCACTTGTAGCCACTTGTGTTGATCTAGTGATTATGCGGAGACCCCGCAGAGCAGGACTAGGGGTGTTATCTCCACTGAGAGCCCCGAACCTGGGTAAGATTCGCCGGCATGCATGTCTTCGCCTTATCCCGTTTCCAGGCACCGACGATGTCTTACTGGCTCCCACAATGATAAGCCACCCGTTGGCATATGTCATACCTACCACCCGACATTTGGCGCCCACCGTGGGGCCAGGTGCACCGTCATCTGGAGACCTGTTCTGGACGGGAACCCTTTTCCTCCCCAGCGAGCATAGCCAGCCCAGCACGCCCGATGGCGCTTGCCCCGACGCGCTGCAAGGCGTCAGCGACGCCTGCGCGGCGAGCTGCCTCGCCGATCTTCTTGGCGAGGCTCGCATCTCCGACGAGCCTGTGTCCGACGCGGGCACAGACTGCCCCGAGAGCCGCCTCGTCGGCCTCCTTGACCAGCTTCACGTCTCCAGCGAGCTTGCTGTGGACTTGGAGTCGGTCGGCTCCACCGACCCGATGCTTGTGGACTCCGACACGGCATCGCTTGACGCCTTCCCCACCAACGTGGTGATCATCGACGACCCTCTTCCTCGAGCCGACAGTGGCAGTAGCGCTGTCACCGAGGTGCTGGTCATCAGCCACAGCGCCGTCTCAGGCGAGAACGCCCACGACGCCCTACAAGCGGCGCTGCACGACTTGTCCGTCCCCATCCCGGCCGACGCCGACGCCGAGACAGTGGAGGCATGCCGCCTCGCCCTCGTCGCGGAGGGCCAGAAGATAGCATCCATGAGACGCCTCACTGAGGCTCACCAGCGCGAAGTCGACCGCGCCGCCTTTGGTATGCCGCCTCCTGGCGGGCCGAGTCGAGCCGGCATCGTCAAGAAGCGCGGCGCGGCCATTGCCAGCATGCTGGGAGCAGATAGCCCAGTCTACGCCACGCCACTCGAGAACCTACGTGCCGCTCAGGTACCCGTAGACGAGCTGAACGGGCTGGGGGCCGGCGAGCTCCCCTACATGACTAGACGCATCCAGCAGCTGATCGACGCGGCCGCAGAGCGGTATGAAGCCAGCGCCCGCACTATAAGTCCTCCCCCACGCCGAGAACACGGCGCGACATCTCGGACGCCGACTGCAGACGGCGCCCGCGCGAGAAAAGATAAGGAGCCGGCTGCTAGCCGCAGTCGGACTCGGCTCAGCATCGAGCGCGACGCAGAAGGCCGCCCCCGAGCTGTGGAACGACGACGCGATCCGCCTCCTCCCCCGCCTCGTGGGGAGAGATATCCCACCCCGCCGCCTGTTACGCATCCGACTCTCGGCGGCCGACTGGGCCACCGCGAAGGAGTCGACGAGAATGACGCCCGCCACCGGATCGACCGCCTAGCGCGATCCCTGGCGCTAGAAGAAGATGATGATGTCGGCCCGCCTTGCTTTGGCCCCCGCATCCGCGACGAGCCCTTCCCCAAAGGGTTCTCACTCCCAAGAGACACGCCAAAATACAACGGCTCCGTGAAGCCGGAAGACTGGTTGATCGATTACTCCACCACAGTCCACATAGAGAACGGCGAAGTATGTCCTACAGCATCAACAGCTGGCTAGACTTCATGGAAGTCTTCATCCGCAACTTCACCAGCACATACAAGCGGCCTCCCAAGCCACGCCAGCTCTCCTTGTGCGTCCAAGGGCCCAGCGAATTGACTCGCGACTACCTCACGCGTTGGGCCGAGCTCCGCAACTCCTGCGAAGGGATGCACGAGGTTCAAGCCATAGAGTACTTCACCGCCGGGTGCCGAGAGGGCACCCTCCTCAAGCACCGACTCCTCTGCGACGAGCCGACTACCCTCGACGAGCTGCTGATCATAGCAGACAAGTATGCCACGGCCGACTCTTTAGTGAAGACCGAGCTTCGAGTGGACGCCTCTGGAAAGGTGCTTGCTCCGGCTCCCAAGACGCCGGCTGGTGACTCCAATCGACGCCCTTACCAGAACGACAACAAGCGCAAGGCCCCTATGCCGCCTTCCACTAGTCGGCAAGTGGCCGCAGTCGAAGACGAACAACCTGAAGAGCGGCCCGTGCCCAAAAAGCAGAAGGGCGGCAGGCCGGCTTGGCAGCAGGCTTTCTCCTATGAGCAAACCCTTGATGCTCCATGCAAGTTCCAGAGTGGCGCGAAGCCGTCTAACCACACGACCCGGAAGTGTCATTGGCTCACGCGGATCTCCAAAGGCGAAGGGCTGGTGCCACCTCCAGCCCCTCAGCAGCCGGCTGCTCGACCAGCAGTCGGAGCCATTCAAGACGAGTTCCCGGACGAGCACGCCACCTACGTCGTCTTTCCAAGACAAACTGAAGACAGGCGCAGTCGGCGCCGACAACACCAAGAAGTCAACGTGGTGGCCTCTAGCAACCCAGAGTTTATGCATTGGTCTAAGAAGCCTATCAGCTAGAGCCGGGCCGATCACCCAGAGGTGATGCCGTCTCCCGGCTCTTATGCATTGGTGTTAGACGCCACCCTCGCAACAGAAAGGCAAGCTGCCCGTTTCTCCCGTGTACTGATTTACGGTGGGAGCAGCATCAACATACTGTATCGTGACACCATGGAGAAGCTGAATATCAAGACGAAGCAACTCATGCCAAGCCGGACTGTGTTCCATGGCATCGTACCCGGCCTGTCCTGCTCACCAATCGGCAAGATCAAGATGGATGTTCTTTTCGGAGATAACGATCACTTTCGCCGAGAAGCAATCTGGTTTGAAGTGGTGGATCTAGAGAGCCCTTACCACGCGTTGCTTGGCCGACCTGCCCTGGCCAAGTTCATGGCTATGCCCCACTATGCCTACCTCAAGATGAAGATGCCGAGTTCAAAGGGGATCATCACCATAGCCGGAGACTACAAGAAATCCTCCGAGTGTGCTGCAGCCAGCAGCCGGCTGGCCGAGTCCCTCGTGATTGCTGAAGAGAAGAAGATGCTGGACCGAGTCGTGGCCATGGCCGGCAAGCAGCCGGCCTTGTCCCCTGACCCCAAGGAATATGATGCTCAAGGCTCCTTCCAGCCGGCCAAGGAAACAAACAAGATACCTCTGGACCCAGAGAACCCGGAGAGGTTTGCCGTCATTGGAGCAAACCTGGACAGCAAATAGGAAGGCGAGCTCGTCGATTTCCTCCGTGAGAATCGGGACATCTTTGCATGGTCCCCAAAGGACATGCCGGGTGTTCCGAAGGATTTCGCCGAGCACAAGCTACACGTCCGAGCAGACGCAAAACCAGTCAAACAACCCCTCCGCCGACTGTCGGAGGAAAAGAGAAGGATTGTAGGAGAAGAGATAGCCCGGCTTCTGGCGGCCGGCTTCATTATGGAGGTGTTTTTTCCAGAATGGCTTGCCAACCCGGTCCTGGTGTTGAAGAAAAACAATAAATGGCGCATGTGTATAGATTATACCAGCCTCAACAAAGCCTACCCCAAAGATCTGTTTGCCTTACCTCGAATCGATCAAGTGATAGACTCCACAGCCGGATGTGAGCTGTTGAGTTTCTTGGATGCTTACTCAGGCTACCATCAGATCAAGTTGGATCCAACCAACCGCCTGAAGACCGCCTTCATCACACCATTCGGAGCTTTCTGCTACCTGACTATGACATTCGGCTTGAGAAATGCCGGTGCCACTTTTCAGCGTTGCATGCAGAAATGCCTCCTCAAGCAACTCGGCAGAAATGCCCACGTCTATGTAGACAATATTGTGGTGAATACGGAGAAGCGCGGCACCCTGCTGGAAGACCTCAGAGAAACATTTGCCAACTTGCCCCGGTTTCAGATCAAGCTCAACCCAGAAAAATGCGTGTTCGGAGTACCAGCCGGCCAGCTTCTAGGCTTCTTGGTCTCCGAACGCGGCATCAAGTGCAACCCAGTGAAGATCAAGGCCATAGAGAGAATGGAGATTCCTACCAAGCTGCGAGACGTCCAAAAGTTTACTGGGTGCCTGGCCTCCCTGAACCGCTTCATCAGCCGGCTAGGAGAGAAGGCTCTCCCCCTGTACCGACTCATGAAAAAGTCCACCCACTTCGAGTGGAATGACCAAGCAGACCAAGCTTTTCACGAGTTGAAGAAGATGCTGACCACGCCGCCTGTCTTGGCGGCGCCGACTGAGAAAGAGCCCATGCTCCTTTACATTGCCGTGACTAGCCGAGTGGTCAGTACAGTTATTGTGGTCCAACGCCCACAAGAAGGCCGGGCTCAGTTAGTCTAGAGGCATGTGTATTATTTGAGCGAAGTACTGTCCACCTCGAAGCAAAACTACCCGCACTACCAGAAGATGTGCTATGGAGTATACTTCGCCGCCAAGAAGCTGAAGCCCTACTTTCAAGAGCATCCCATCACGGTCGTATGTACTGCCCTGCTCGCCGAGATCATAGGCAGCCGGGATGCATCCGGCCGGGTGGCTAAGTGGGCCATTGCACTGGCTCCTTACACGATCTTCTACCAGCCTCGCACCGCCATCAAGTCGCAAGCATTGGCCGACTTCCTTGTCGACTGGGCCGAGACCCAGTACCTACCGCCGGCTCCCGACTCCACTCATTGGCGGATGCACTTCGATGGATCCAAGATGCGCACCGGCTTGGGAGCCGGCATCGTCCTCACCTCTCCCAAAGGCGACAAACTCAGATACACATTGCAAATTCATTTTGCCGCCTCCAACAACGTGGCTGAGTACGAAGCGCTCATACACGGGCTTCGGCTAGCCAAAGAGCTCGGCATCCGCCGGATCCTATGCTATGGCGACTCGGATTTGGTAGTCCAGCAATCATCCGGTGACTGGGACGCCAAGGACGCAAACATGGCGAGCTACTGATTCCTCGTTCAGCAAATCAGCGGATACTTTGACGGATGCGAGTTCCTCCACGTGCCACGGGCCGACAACGAGCAAGCAGATGCCCTGGCATGAATCAGCTCCACCCAACAAGCTATACCAACTGGCGTCTTTCTCCAACGCCTCCTCAAACCGTCTGTCAAGCCGTCTCTAGAAGCAGACTCCATCTCGTACTGCCTGCCCCTGATGCAGTCGGATCCGACTTGGGGAACCCAGCAGGCGGCTCGGGGACTTTGACAGGCGGCCCGGGGACTGCCGTAGTTGCACCCGGCTTGGGGACTTCACAACCAGGCCCGGGGACTGCAACGACACAACAGGTAGTGGTCGACTCCAACTCTTCACCACCCAACCCACCCACACCCTGGTCGCAGTAGTCGTATTGGCAATAGAATAAGTCACAGCTCCATCATGGGCCCAACCCATCCTCAACTTCCTGGTAAACAGAGAGCTGCCGACTGACGAGATCTCGGCAAGACAAGTTCAACGCCGAGCCGGAGCATACACAATAATAAACAGAGAACTCGTTAAGCGTAGCGTCACTGGAGTCTTCCAGCGCTGCGTCGAGCCAGAGAAGGGAATAGCAATCCTCAAGGACATCCACCAAGGCGAATGCGGCCACCACGCGGCCTCAAGATCACTTGTCGCCAAAGCTTTCCGCCATGGGTTCTTCTGGCCGACTGCTTTGGAAGACGCCAAGGAATTAGTCAAATGCTGCAAAGGGTGCCAAGTCTTCAGCTCCAAGCAACACCTGCTGGCTTCTGCACTCAAGACCATCCCCGTCACCTGGCCCTTTGTCGTTTGGGGATTGGACATGGTGGGCCCATTCAAGACGGTGGCATGACACATCTGCTTGTCGCCATGGACAAATTCACCAAGTGCATTGAAGCGAAGCCAATCAAGAAGCTGAATGGGCCGACCGCCATAACGTTCATCGCAGATATCACCACCCGGTATGGCATACCACACAGCATCATCACCGACAATGGCACGAATTTTGCCAAAGGAGCTCTGGCACGTTTCTGCGCGACACAGGGCATCCGACTGCACTTAGCGTCCGTTGCCCACCCGCAGTCAAACGGCCAAGTCGAGCGAGCAAACGGCCTCATCCTCTCCGGCATCAAGCCCCGACTGGTCGTACCACTGGAGCGTTCGGCCGGCTGCTGGCTCGACGAGCTGTCGGCTGTCCTCTGGAGTCTGCGTACTACCCCGAACAAGTCAACCGGCTTCACCCCTTTCTTCCTTGTATATGGTGCCGAGGCTGTCATCCCAACTGACATTGAGTTCGACTCACCTTGGGTCACCATGTACACAGAGGCGGAGGCCAAGGAAGCGCGAGAAGACGGCATTGACCTGCTGGAAGAGGGTCGGCTGTTAGCACTCAGCTGGTCCGCCATCTACCAGCAGGGTTTGAGCTGTTACCACAACCGGAAGGTCAAGCCAAGATCCTTCCAAGAGGGCGATCTTGTGCTCCGGCTGATCCAGCGAACAGCCGGCCAGCACAAACTCTCGGCCCCTTGGGAAGGCCCATTCGTCATCAGCAAGGCTCTAGGCAACGACTCCTACTACCTGATCGACGCACAGAAGCCGAAGGCACGCAAGAGAGATGATTCCGGCAAGGAGTCGGAACGACCATGGAACGCCAATCTCCTCCGAAGATTTTACAGTTAAAAGCAGTATGTACCATGCTACCTTTTGTATTAAGTACAAGACAATGGGCCCCCGAGGAGCACTCGGGGACTGCCATCTTTTATCTATGTATGACGAGTGTCATACCTATGAATGTATTATTACATTTGTTTTTTCTGTCTGGCACCGGGTTCGATCAGTCGACCCGGGGACTTGCTGCCTTGAGTTATATTAAAGTTCTAACTGCAGTCAGACAAGTATTGTGCCGGCACCCAAGCCTTCTCTTGTTGAAAGTCGCAGCTTGAAGAATCGACTGTCCGACTGGCAAGAGTCAAAGGCAAGAAAGGATGCCCACACGAAAAACGGCTAAGGACTAACGAACTTATATAACACAAGCCGGCCTCCCACCCCGTCAACCGGCTGTCAGAACAGCCGGCTGGCCGGCTTCCCATTCACCTTGCTACAATCTAAGAAAGCTAGAGTACTTGCCCTCCCAAACGGCCAAGCACTTCTCCAGCCACAGACTGCAGAGCAGCTGTCTGGCTGGGAAGGCGGCGACCAAGGGAGGGCGGCAAGGGAAATAGCCAAAAAGATGAAAAGCAAATACAATCGGAAGCCAAGCAGATGCATGATTATATTTACACAAAAGGCCTTCGAAAGGCCAGGATTCAACATAGTTTGAATACACCCCCAGTGGGTGGAACTGAGCAAACTTAACAAAATATTGTTCAAAGAGTAATAAAACAGGAAAGTAAAGACGTCAGATCATGCCAAGGGTGCAACAGGCGAGCCAGGCAGGTCGGTGGAGACGGCAGTGCTGGCTAGAGGAGTGGCCGGCTGGCGAGTCTCGGCTTGATCATCGCCGGCTGCATGCGGCGCGCTCGCACGCGCCTCATTGCTGGAGGCACGATCAGGCTGAGGCTGGCCGGTTGCTCCACCGTCTGGCACGGCGTCTTCACCATCCTCTCCCTCCTCCTCTTCGCCCTCGTCGCTGGAGTCGATCTCCTCCGCCGAGTCCTCACCGTCCGCCGGGTTCAGCCCAAACCACTCCTCCGGCTGAGCAATGCCGTCATCATCCACCTCAGGGGCAAAAGCACTGGTGTCGGTGTAGTCAGCGATCGCCGAGGTGCGCTGGATGATAGCCGGCCGCACCGCCTCCAGCTCCTCGTCGGCCTCCTATCGCCAGGTGGCCAGCTGGTCCAAGCTCAGCTCAGGATACGAAGCTTTGACAAACTCCAGCGCCCGCCTGGCGCCTGACCGAGCTGCAGAAGCCTTCCAGGCCTCGAAGCAGCCAACCGCTACCTCCAGCCAGTCGGCAGTCCGACTGGGGGTACGGGGAACCACCTCGCCAGGCCAGAGGGCGGCCAACACTTGCGCCCCAACGCGCTGAAGACGGCGGAGCATGCGGTGAGCCGGCTGGAGGCGGGCTTGGATCGCCAGAAGCTGCTCTTCAAGCGACCGGCGAGCATCCGGCGCGATCTCAGCACCAGCCTGCCTTTGCGCCTTGCGGTGGGCCTTGACGACTTGGTTGGCGGCAACGGAGTAACCAGGGAAGTAATCTGCACAAGTAAGAAAAAAAGAGAAAAGAGAAAAAACACAAAGTCAGAGAATGGACCCAATGGAAAGCGGCAAGCCAAGGAACGAAGAAGAAGGCGACCTACCGTCAACCAAGTCTTCGATCTGGCCGTAGCCGTTGATCAGTGATTGCCTTGCCTCAGCCCAGCTCGCCGCCAAGGTCTCGTACTCGGCTTGGAGGGCGGCCTCGCTGTCCTGCGCCGCCTTCAGGGCCTCCTTGTGGCTCTCCTCCTGGTCGGCCAGCTTCTTGACCAAGCGGTCACGCTCCTAAGCCAAGGCGTCGAACTTGGCTTCCTTGGCGTGAAGGGCGGTCTGGGCCCCACCCAACTGCTCCCTCAGGTTGGCATTGGCCTCTGCAGATATGGTGAAGAAGAAAGAAGCAATAAGAAAGAAGTCGCCAGGAAAGATCCGGCCCGACTGCTCAGCAGTCGGCCCGAATCTAGGGGACTACACCCAGTGGGTGCGCTGACGCGCCCCCACGTGAGATAAAAGATGAAGCACTTACTCCGGCTCTTAGTTAGATCAGTGGTCTTCTGGGTCAGCTCCTGAGCCTGGGAGTTGAAGGCATCCGCGCGGAGGTTGTGGGAGTCCTGCAAGTGGGACAGAGGAGCGAATAAGAACAAGATAGCCACCGAAGTCTACTAAGAAGTTCCAAGCCGCCTGCTCAGCAGCCGACTCAGAACTCGGGGACTACACCCAGTGGGTGCGCTGACGCGCCCCCACGGAAGAAATCAAGATCAAGAAACAGAAAAGCGGGGAGACTCACCCGAATGGCCGTCCGTGTCGCGAGGAAGTCTTGATTGTACTGCCTTAGCACGGCGGCCTGGGACTGAAGCCGGTTCCGGACTTTTTGCGCCGCCATATTCACCACGACCGTCCCACCACCCGGCGTCCACCCCGAGCTGGCGCTGGCCGTCTCCAGATCCTGTGCCGACAAGCTAGAGCCCGCGGCCTTCTGTGGGTCCGGCGCCGAAGTCGCCTTCCCCGCGCGCTGGCGCGATGGCGACCGGACCACCAGGCCCGTCCTCGCAGTCGGCTCGCCTCCAGCCGGCTGCACAGGCGGCGCGTTAGGCCGGCTGCCTTCGTCCGCCCCAGTCGGCGATGGCGGCGCCGCCTCCCTCTCCCGGACGACGATGTCGTCCTCCTCCCTCTCCATCCCCGGCAGGTCGCCACCGGCTTCCTCCGGCGGGGGCTCCGGGATCTCGGGTGCCATGGCGCGTAGGGGGACGACAAGCAGGGCCTCCGCCGCCCTCTCTGTGGCTGCGGCCTCCGCCTGGGTCTTGGCCGCCGCGTCGGCTTGTGCCGCCGCTGACTCCTCCGCCAGATCATGCGCCGCCTTAGCAGCGACCGGCCTCAGCTCCTCCGCCTCCCGCTCCTCTCGCGCCTCCCGTGCATTCCGCTCCGTCACCGCTTGAAGCTCGGCACGGGGGTCCACGCGGCGGGTGCTTGCGGATCCTCCCGCCGATCAACCACGGAGGCGGCAGCGGTCTGCTCAAGAGAGAGCGGAGCCCTGTTTGATAAGTCAAGACAAGGATTCAGAAGATATCAACTAAAAAGAAGAAGGAACATGCGAGAGAATTGACACTTACGCCGAAACCTTTTGTGGCTGCTTCACCACCTTGCGGAAGCGTGCCGCCTTCGCGGCTGCCTCGTCCCGCTTGGTCACCACCGCCGCGCTCTTGGGCCTCTTCGGCCGACTGTCGAATAGGCTCAGCGCGGCCCAGCGCTTCTGCGCGCCGCCTTGGATAGCCGGCTCGGCGGATGAACCCGCGCCATGGTCGGACGCCGGCTGGCGGCGCGGGACGACTTCCGCCTCGTCATCCTCCGGCCAGTCGTCAAAGCTGGCTCCAAGCCTGGAGCCGCCTGCCTCGCCGCCTCCCCCCTAGGTGTTGTCGTCCAGAGCGGCCGCCCCCAAGTCGGGGTCGTCCAAGTCATGTGTCGCCCGGTCGGGGAGAAATTGGCGCTCCACCCCCGCTGCCCCGGCTGCCGGCCGAAGGAGGGGGCTCTGCCAAGACAAACCGACTGGTCAGAGTCGGCCAAGAGAAACTTGGTGACAAAAGTAAAGAAGAGAAGATAAAGAAAGCTTACCATAGGCGGGGGATGGGCACAGGAGTACGGCTCCTTGCCAAACTGCCACTAGTCGGTGAGCTTGCAGTTCGCGAGGTAGTTCACCATGAGAGCTACCTCGGAGTGAGGCATCTCCTTGGTGCACATATGACTCGGATCGAGTTGGCCGCTCATTTGACAGATCATATGAGGGCGGCCTTGGAGCGGGAGCACCCGGCGCACCACGAAGGCGGCCAGTAGGTCGGACCCGGTCAGGCCCTCCGACTGGACCATTACTCGGAGTCGCACGACGGCGGCGGCTCCAGCAGGCGATAGTGTTCTGGCCTGATAGGACCACTGGGGCCGCCTCCCAGCCGGCGGGCCGGCTACATAAGCCGGCAAGTTGACGAAGTCGCCCTGCGGGGCGACATTCTTCACGTAGAAGTAGGATTTCTGCCAGCACTTCACCGACTGGATCAGCGTGATGGGAGGAAAAGGGTTGTCGGCTACCGGCCTCCGCACCGCGATGAAGGCGCCGCTCTGAGCCGGCACGCCCTGCATGGCGGTGCCGAGCTTGGACTGGAAGAATTCCCCCCAGAGCTCGAGGGTGGGAAGAACGCCAAGGAAGCCCTCGCACAAAGTGACGAAGGCAGACAGTAGCACCACCGTGTTTGGAGTAAGGTGGTGCGGCTGGAGCTGGTAGAATTCAAGGAAGGAGCGGAAGAAGGCGCTCGCAGGCAGGCCAAGGCCGCGCAGGAAGTGCGAGCGGAAGATTAACCGCTCGCCTTCCTCCGGCGCCGGCGAGATCTCCCTCTTCGGTGCAAGACGGACCCGCACATGGCCCTCGTCGGGCAACCGCCGCGTCTTGCGAAGGAAGTCGATGTGGTCCGCGTGGACGTTGGAGCCGTCCCAGTCTCTGCCGCGCAACATGACGGCAAGAAGCTGACGAGAAAGGGCGCGGCGACGGCGAAATCACGGCCCCGCGGCAGCGAAGCTGCGGGGTGGTGCGAAGACTAGAGGGACGGCGCGGCGGCGAGGGGCTGCGGCGACGGAGAGGAAGAAGAAGAAGATGGCGGAGCGAGGGTGAGCGTGCGAGCGTCTGCCGCTCCCCCTCCTCCCCCTATTTATAGCCTCGTGCGGCGAAGCCGAGGAGGCGAGGCGTGGGGGGGCGTGGGATTAACTGCGCCCACTCCCCCACGTCCCGCGATTATTGCGCCCTAACGGCGTGCGGAAACTGTCGTTGGAAGGCGAGCGGCCCGTTTTGGGCCACAGAAGATCCACACCTAGGCCTAGGCGTGGAAGTGGCGGGCCCCGGCCTGCAGCGGCGTCCCGTCACGCGCTTGGGCTGGCAGGCACTTCCAGCCGGAGGGTGCCATGTGGCGCGCGGGCAGCAAGCGACCGGCCCGCGACCCGGCGTGCGCGCCGGCTGGCTCCCACCTTCAGACTTCAAAACCTCACCAAGACGGCACACCTGACCAAAGCCGGCTCCTAGCTGCTGGCTCTTCAAGATAGGAAGCTGATTGAGCTTCTCGTCCTCCTTTCAGCCTCGAAGCCCGACCAGCTTCGGGGACTACTGTCGGAGTAAATGACCACGGGTAGCCTAACCGACTCCCCCTGGTTCTTCAAAAATTATCGGGCCGATCGAGCCTTCAAGCACCCAAAGCATAGGGCCGCCTTCCCCTGGCCGGCTATCTCACAGGCCGACTACTGGAAGGCGACCCGGCCCTAAAGACCCTCCCAAAGAGAGCCACAAGATGGCCGGCTCCCAGAAGCCGGCCACAAGAGGACCGACTCCCAGAAGCCGGCCAAGACTGCACCCTCAAGGGCTGCACCCACATAACGGTGACGAGACGGGGCGTGGTTACACTACAGCCTGCCACCCCCGAATCCCGGAGCACGCGTGGCCACAGTGTCCCTACGGGTCGGCCATCCCCCGTCCGGCGCGGCACTGTTGCCATGTTGACCATGACGCCACCCACGACAGGCTGTCAGTACGGCCCGCGGGCGGCGGGCCCCTTCAGCCAGAGAGACGCTCGAAGGCGGCCAAGCCTCCCCCAGTCGGCCTGGGGTGTAGCCGGCTCCCAATAGCCGGCTACCTCCCACCCTCGAAGTATGTGCATCATTAAGGAGACAAGACGATGTAAGGCTATAGTGAGAGCCCGCCAGGCGGCGGCACTGTAGCCATGCTTACCTTGACAAAGCCCTCGTCATCAGGGGCGAGGCTACAGTAACTAGCCACTGACAAGACCCCCAGGCGGTGGGGCCGGTCTGTCGGCAAAGAGGCCGGCAGCCGGCGGGACCCACTAGTCGGCGGGCCCCAGAGGTCGGCGGAGAAGCCGGCGAATACAGACACTGACGACTAGGACCCGCGTCCAGCCGGATTACCATTGTACCCCTGGGGGTAGGCCTATATAAACCCCCTGGGGCACCCATGCAAAGGGTTGATCTCTTAGAGTTTTAGACACCACGTAGAGAGAAGAGGAGAGCTAGCCTTGCCCTTCTTCCTCTAGCCAAACAGCTCAAGGAGCCACTTGTAGCCACTTGTGTTGATCTAGTGATCATGCGGAGACCCCGCAGAGCAGGACTAGGGGTGTTATCTCCACAAAGAGCCCTGAACCTGGGTAAGATTCGCCGGCGTGCATGTCTTTGCCTTATCCCGTTTCCAGGCACCGGCGATGTCTTACTGGCTCCCACAATGATAAGCCACCCGTTGGCATATGTCGCACCTACCACCCGACAGAACTGCACAAAAAGTCCAAATGGTTCAACATTAGGAGCATGTTTTCTTCCAAATTGTTATATCTAATTGGTGGCACTATTAGCTGTTCATTACGAAGGTACATGGTTTGCGACTATCTTGCTAATCTTTTTGTATTGTCGTTAGATAGTAATATTAGTGGTTTGCATGTGAATTCATTGGCAGGGTGGACATACATTGGAGGTGCAGGACATGATTCAATGATTGGATGCTCAATTTCGGTTGTATCGATTTCACCTCTTCCATCACCGCGAACATGGATATCCATGGTCTGATGAAGAATATGCGCTATATTTCTACTCTGTACCAGCAAATCAATTCAGTACGAAATTGTCCAAGGCAAAACATGACAGTATCAAATTGTCCAGTGCAAAACATGACAGATGCTAAGCGGAAGAGACGTGTTTAAATCGAAAATACAAGGTGGGGTATATGTTTACTAGCTTCTTGATATTTGTGCAGATAGATGTCTGCCCGTTGCTATTTGGCAAACAAACAAAGTGACCGCAATTTTGGTGGAACTGCACAAGAGAATAGTATAGCGACTCCATGCAGTGCCATTTGAAAACAGACACGGAAAGATTGGATAGTCACTTCATGGATTCCACAAAAGTAGTATTGTAATACTTATTGGCCAACACTAGGTGCTTGATTTCTTTGGTCTGATTATACAATGGGCATCATTTTGCCTAAGTTAAAGTTTGTATTCCGAAAATAGTCTTGTCGTGTGATCAAGAGAAGACCAAATCATATTGCAGTGGATGTTCCTCCATCATGTGTGGTTCATTCCCATGGTTCCAGCTATTGGTGAAACCACTTACATTGCAAGAGGAATTTTAGACTTCACAAACAAATTTGTCTTTCACTCTGTACTGAATGTTGGCCCAGAGAAGCATCCATGTTAGTAGGAAGAACATATGTTTTTTCTAGATCTTAGCTTTTGGAGCTACATATTTGTATATGATCTGTGAATCATTGAGATGCATTAACATGTTGATCTTATGTATGGGAATCGTACTAGTAGATTGTGAATTTGGGCTACTAATATGAACATATTACAATGCCAGGCCTGAGTCTCATGTGAACATTTCGTACGGATCGGCTCTTACTACTGTGCACATCATGATCCTTATTTCTATGTTCTCAGTGTTTACAAGTTACTAGCAGTTCCTTATTTCTGTTTGCTCAGTGTTTACGAGTTACTGATCAATCACTAGGTAGCCTACTAATACGCTCCTGGCAGTTTTAGTTGCGATGCAAGATCAGAAGGTGGCAGTTTTTTGAATAAAAATGCCTACCTCTGAAGAAACTGACATGCTGTTCTGAAGAAAATGCCATGCGAATTTGAAGAAACTGCCAGCAAAAACGTTCGCAAATGCCTTATCTCCCAGCGAACATTCATCAGCTGTTGCGATCATACACATACACTATCTGACCGACTCGATTATACGTGAATAACCAGTGGATCACGCACGTACCTCATTTGGATGAATCTAGCGCACTTGACCGTCATGCCGACATGCGACCCAGCACGGACGGGACGCACCACTGACGAGACGGGACGGGACGGCACAGTCATAATTTCAGTTTTTCTAGTTTTCCACGGCAAGCCGGCACGCTAATCCATGCCTGCTTATGCATTGAATTCCAGCGACTGTCGTGTTTCCCACGACACACTGGTTCACCTACCTTCCGCCTATAATTACTGGTTCCCAACATTCTCCGGTGATACCATCACCCAACTCGCCCTATCCTCATAAGCCCCCACTGGCCCGACGTCGCTCGCCACTTTTCCTCGCTCTCGCCACGTCCATCATGCCCCCGCCCGTCCGCAATAGGCGATGCCGGAGGCAGTCACCACCGGAACTAGTGTTCGGTTTATCACCCGAAGGCAGACGGAGGGAGGAGGCATTCTATCGGTCTTCAAATGGCAATGCAGAGTATGAGGACATTTTGGAGCGTGACTGCCTGGCGGAGGAGCGGCGTATCGCCGATTTGCACCGCCAGCGGGGCATGGAGGAGCAGCGCGCCGACGCTCTGAGTCGCGAGCAGAGCACTCGCAACTGGGCCGACTACGTGGAGGCCAGCACCCGGCAAATAGCCCTGGAGGCTGTCGGGCACGCATGCGTTCGCGACGCCGAATTTTACTACCAGCTCATCAAGTGGGTTTCCTGCTTAGAAGCCGAAGCTTCGGTGGACCACGCTGGCAAGGAATGGGCCAACGCGTGCGAGCAACGCGCCCTATCACACCTCTGGCAAGTCCGAGGCGAGGAGGAGTACGTCGGTGCCGGCGTTTAGCGTGTACCGCAGATGGCGGTCGGCATCGTCTAGTTAGCTAAGAGTAAGTTAGTACTTGTACACTACTAGAGTATTAGTGAGAGTAGATAGTTAACTTGGCTATGATGGTTGTCAACATGGAAGTTTAGTACTCTATATCTGGATCATACCTGTTACTTTGCTCTGAATGTTGAACTTTCCGTTTGAACATATGGAATGGGCTGTTATTTTTTTAAATGGGTTGTATTTGTCCGCCACGGGTTTAGAGGCTGACTTGTGGGCCTACTAGGTTGACGCGTACACAATTAGGAGATGATTATACATGGAGAGGATGATAGCAGGGACCCACCAGGGTCATGGCAGTATGCAAGCAAGCGCCTCCTTACTTCAAGCCAAAAAATGGTTCCTCCTAATGGATTTCTGACATGTGGGTCCCATGTCATTGTCAATGTAGTCAATAAACGAGAGAATTGCACAATGAGCGGCTGACACCAGGGACCCAGCAGCTTGCCCAATTATTTTTGTTTTTGAGACGGAAGCAGGGTGTCAACTGGGCTGTGCGGGGCACTCTGGCCTGTCTAGCCAGCCTTTTCTTTTATGTTATCACAAGACCAGCCCAGTAGTTTTTTTCTCTTTCTGAAAATGGCTAGCCCAGTTTTTTTGTTGTTTTGCAGAATACCCAACCGAGGCCTACTTCCCTTGTCAGCCCTGCTAGGCTGCAAATCTTTCAAGACGAGGCGAGCTTCATTCGGCTTGCCCAGAAAAAGGGCTATCACTAATGAGAAATGGGTTGTAAATTTTTAAACACATCAAACCGGCAATTAGTTTCAAAATTCTTTTTCTTTCATTTTGAGATTTTAAATTCCATTGACTTTTATGCATGGACAATTATTTGGATTTTATATTGATATTTTTTTTCAAATTAGTTTGAATGTGCCTCAAAATTTCAAGATTAAAAACAGTTCGGACCGCACAGAAATATGCAAAATTTCATATAATTTTTTAATCATGGCCACAATATGGGTTGTAATGCTAACAAAAATAATATGGGCTCCAAAAAGAGAGAGTCGTTTTGGAGGCCGAGCTCCATGGAGGCCTTTATTTTTGAAAAATTAAAATTAAAATTTTTATGGTTCAAAAAATTCTGAAAAAATATGCGTGTATGTAAGGATGTAACCCACATGTGTGTAAAAATTCATGATGAAATACCTTGAGTTGCGACCTGTACAAAAAAGACAAATTCATGGCCTGGGAGGATGAATAGTATCATGTGTTAAACAGCCCCCGATTTGTCTTTTTTTGCACAGCCCTCATTTCAATGTATTTTGAACTGAAAAATTACACACATGTGTGTTGTGCCTTCATGTGTATTTGTATTAATCTTCAGAATGTTTTGAAATGTAAAAAAATGAAATTTGATGAAATTTCAAATTTGAATTTGGAGGCCTCACTAGAGGCTGAGCTCCAAAAGGGATTTCTGCTCCAAAAAAAGCTTAAGAATTAGCAAATGGGCTATAAATTATTAGAAATAATGGCAGATGGGTTGTATGCTATTTTCCACAGATTTAACGCTGACTTGTGCACCTACTATAGGTTGATGCGTACGCTTTCCTAAAAAAGAGGTTGACGCACACGCAACGCCGTGTCAACTTAGTCAACACACGAGAGCAGTGACTGTTGGATGTCCATCCAACGGCCGTCGTGCTTCTTCAATCTTTGCTCTTCTTGGTCCAGCCGCTCAAACAAGTGCCGGCGGGACTGCCTGCTCCCTCCTCCCGTGGCCGGCTGTGCTGCCGTGCATGCCTCACCGCCCCACCCTACTCCCATCGCTGGCTGGCCATCCCTCTACTCACCCACACCTAATGTTATTCTCTGGGGATGGCACACAAACCAGTAAACCCTCGTACTCCCCTCCGTGTGGGAAACAACTGCCGAGTCTTCCCTGGCTCCATGTCGTTCCCTTCCTAGCCCTCGCCATCGTCCACCGCCCTGGTGCTCTCGGCGCAGCGTGGTCAACGTATGACATCCATCGGAAGAGGACTGTACGTGGAGAGGCTGACAGCTGGGTCCACGGTCGCATGCAAGGAAGTGCCTCCTTATTACGCACAAAATAATGATTCCTCCACCTGACAGCTGGGACCCACCGGAAGGGCCTCTGTGTTTCGTGAAAAAAATGTTCCCTTCGCTGACAGCTCGGACCCGCCAGTTATATCTTCGCACGCAAGGAAGTGCTTCCTTATTACGCACAAAACTAATGAATAATCCCCCTGCCAGCTAGGACCCACCACAGTGGGAGGTTGACTTATGGGCGTACTAAGTTGACGCGGACGGAGGGCTTTGTCAACTTAGTCAATATGAACGATTCTAGCTCCAGTCATCGTACGATGTCCATCCAACGGTTGTAGTGCTTCTTCAACCTCTGGTCTTCTTGCTCCAGCCGCCCAAACCAGCGCCGGTCGTGCTGCCTACTCCTGCCTCCCGTGGCCGGCACTGCTGCCGCACAGGCCTCACCGCCCATCCTACTCCAACCTCTGGCCAGGTCATCCCTCTACTCACCCATAACCCCTGTTATTCTACTGCGACGACAGCCTCACAATGCAGCCAGACCAGTCAACCCTCGTACTCCTCTCCGCGTGGGCATCCACTACCGCGCCTTCCCCGGCTCCGTGTCGTCCCCTTCCTAGGCCTCGCCATCGTCCACCACCTTGCTGCTCTCGGCGCGGCGTGGTCAATGTGGTCAAGGAACGACTTCCATCGAAAGAGGACTGTACGTGGAGAGGCTGACAGCTGGGTCCACGGCCGCAGCAAGGAAGTGCCTCCTTATTACGCGCAAAATAATGATTCCTCCACCTGACAGCAGGGACCCACCGTACGGGCCACCATATTTTGCAGAAAAAAAACGTTTCCCCCTGACTGCTGGGACCCACCAGCTACATCTTCGCACGCAAGGAAGTGCGTCCATATTACGGGCAAAAAATATGATTCTCCCCCTGACAGATGGGACCCACCAGCTATATGTTCGCACACAAGGAAGTGCCTCCTTACCTCCCTGACAGCTGGGACCCACCCGGTCGAACCGTATGTAGGGTGGTCTGTCTGGTCATGAACGTGTACGTACATACTAGTCGATCGGTCAGTCTGCAGGCTACAACGATGAACCATGGCCGAGTAAGGAAGGGCACGTGTCGTAGTAGAGGCGCAGACGTAGCATGTCACAAAGTACCGTTTATATCGTGCACACGTACATACAGCCAGGGTGCAAGAAAGTAAATACGGCCACGTACATACATACGGAAGGGGTCTCGAACGCCTACTCGCGCATGCGTACGGCCAGGGCTCGTGTACATGGAGAGGCAGCGGAGGGCAGCAATGACGTCCTGTTCGTCGGCAACCAACTGGCTGGATCAAAATGGAGAAATTGTGTCGTGTTCATCGAGAGGCAACGGAATGCGTCATGTTCATCAGAAACCAACCAGCTTGGACAGAATAGCCAATAAGAGGTGTGGCGTACCGCAAAACGGAGGAAACGACCTTCTGTTCGACTGCCTACGGTCAAAACAGGATCATGTTCATCGGGAGGGGTCTGGCGTACCGCAAAACAGAGGAAACAGACTTCTCTTTGACCTCCTACGGTCAAAATGGGGTCCTGTTGATCGGGAGGGGTGTGGCGTACCACAAAACGGAGGAAACGGACATCTCTTCGACCTCCTACGGTCGAAATGGGGTCCTGTTCATCGGAAGGTGTGTGGCGTACCGCAAAACGGGACTCCACGGGCTACTGTTCATCCACCGTCTACTGCCTCGCTCTAGCCTCCATAGGCTACTATTCATCCACCGTTGACCTCCACCAGCCTCCACCTGCGACTGTTCATCCACGGCGTCTCCCTCCTGCCTCCACCAGCTACTGTTCATCCACGGGCTCCTATTCATCCAGCCTCCACCGGCAACTATTGAACTAGCCTTCCACGGGCTCCTGTTCATCCAGCCTCCACTCGCTACTGTTCAACCAGCCCTCCACGGGGTCCTGTTCATCCACCCCCAATCGACTCGATCGGGGTCCTGTTCATCCAACCCCCACCGAGAACTGTTCATCCAACCCCCAACAACGGTCACTGTTCATCAAGAGGCAGTAGATTCGATCGGGTTCAGTTAGCAGCAGTAGCGAAGGAATCGCTCAATCGGGTTCAGTTAATAGCTAGGGATTGATCGATCGCTCAGGTTCAGTAACGCGTAGCTAGCAAGTGCAATCGCTCTGGTTCAGTAAGCGAACGCCTCGCTCGGGTTCAGTTAGAGCCCAACTCTTTGCACACATGCGCGTACGTGTACGAGAGAAACACGCAAACCTCCGTGCATCGCTCAGCCCCGACCACCCACCGTAATCAGGAACTCCCCGATATTTTCCTCACCCTCGCTTCTACCACGATTTTTTCGTCATGGACGGCCCAAAGAATGTCATGCAGCTGCGTCTCCAGCCCGCCCAGGACGAAAAGCCCATTTTCTATCATGATTTTTTGTCATAGAAGTAGGAGCCCACCACATCTATGATGATACCGTTTTGTCACAATTATCGTCATAGAAGTGTCATGAGCATGACAGGAAAAAAATTGTTCGGGCAAAACTGTCATGGATGTGTCTTTTTTTTGTAGTGATGACTCTATATGAATGCCTCCGGTGGCGTACCGGAAGTGCAATGATGAAGAATGACATGTCTAAAAGATATGAATGATGGCCTTGCCACAAATACTATGCCAACTACATGATCATGCAAAACAATATGACAATGATGGTCTGTGTCATAATAAATGGAACGGTGGAAGTTGCATGGAATATATATCTCAGATGGCTATGTAAATGCCATAATAGGTAGGTATGGTGGCTATTTTGAGGAAGGTATATGGTGGGTGTAATGCACCGGGGAAAGTTGCGCGGTACTAGAGAGGCTAGCAATGGTGGAAGGGTGAGAGTGTGTATAATCCATGGACTCAACATTAGTCATAAAGAACTCACATACTTATTGCAAAAATTTATTAGCCATCGAAACAAAGTACTACACGCATGCTCCTAGGGGGATAGATTGGTAGGAAAAGACCATTGCTCGTCCCTGACCTCCACTCATAAGGAAGACAATCAAAAAATAAATCATGCTCCAACTTCATCACATAATGGTTCACCATACGTGCATGCTATGGGAATCACAAAATTTAACACAAGTTTTTCTACCAATCGAAAATTACTCACTAGCATGACTCTACTATCACCATCTTTATATCTCAAAACAATTGCAAGGAATCAAACTTCTCATAGTATTCAATGCTCTTTATATGAAAGTTTTTATTATATCCCTCTTGGATGGCTATCATATTAGGAATAAATTAATAACCTAAGCAAATTACCATGCTGCTTCAATACTCTCAAAATAATATAAGTGAGGCATGAGAGTTCATCAATTTCTAAATAAACCCACCTCCATGCTCTAAAAAGATATAAGTGAAGCACTAGAGCAACTACCCAGCTCAAAAGATTTAAGTGAAGCACATAGGGTATTCTAATAAATTAACAATTAATGTGTGTCCCTCTCAAAAGGTGTGTACAGCAAGGAAGATTGTGGCAAACTAAAAAGCAAAGACTCAACTCATACAAGACGCTCCAAGCAAAATACATATCATGTGGTGAATAAAAATATAACCTCAAGTAAATTTACCGATGGATTGAAGACGAAAGAGGGGATGCCATCCGGGGCATCCCCAAGCTTAGATGCTTGGTTGTCCTTGAATATTATCTTGGGGTGCCTTGGGCATCCCCAAGCTTAGGCTCTTGCCACTCCTTATTCCATAGTCCATCAAATCTTTACCCAAAACTTGAAAACTTCACAACACAAAACTCAACAGAAAACTCATGAGATCCGTTAGTATAAGAAAATAAATCATCACCTTTTGGTACTGTTGTCAACTCATTCTTTATTTATATTGGTGTAATATCTAATGTATTGCAACTTCTCCATGGTTCATATCCTCCGACACTACCCATAGATTCGTCAAAATAAGCAAACAACACAATGAAAATAGAATCTGTTGAACAAGGCCACATGGCCCCCACCTCCACCCCACCGCCGCCTTAACCCTAGCCACCCACCACGCCGGCGACTAGCCCACCTGAGCGTGGGTTTTCACATCTGATTGCACCATTCTCTCCGGTGTTCATTGCTCTCTCTGTTGGTTGTCTTCTCCATGGCGGTACATGCTTCCATCTCCTTGGGCTTGGATTTTGGCCTGGGGATGGACTTGGCAGATGAGATCAAGCGCACGTTCAATAGATCTGTGCACCCGACCTCTGACTCGGGCCATTTCACGATGGTGGTCTCGTTTGCTCGACACTCCTTCCGCTTGGATGAGGACAATGTTGGCCTCGCTCTTGAATCTGCTATTGGTGGATATTGCTCTCATCTTAAGGTATCACACCTCACTGATCGGGTTTTCTCATTCATGGTTTCTTGCAAGCAAGTGGGTTTTTTTATTCTACATCAACGTAGCTTTGTTTGCAATCAATTCAAGTGCTATTTTCATTTATGGGGGCATGGAGGCCCCGATTGGGAAAAAGAATTTCGTCTCTGGCAAGCTGAATGTCAGCAAGAATGGACCTTGGTTAGTCCAACCAAACATAGAGTTAATCTTGGGATGCAGGCCATGCAACATGCTCCTTCTAAATCATCATTGCATTCTAATTCCTCCTCTGGCCATCCTAAGAAAAACCTATGTTTTGCTGCTTTCATCAATTATCCTGCTTGTAAGGGTTATAGTTATCATCCATCGTCAATGGAGGTGTTGACTGTTCGCGAGGCTCGCTATACTGTGTCATCTCATGAAGCCACAAGCACCTCGTCGCGTTCTCCGGTGACAGAGACGGCAGCCTCGCCGCCTCCGGCGATCCTTTTGGGTTCGTTTCAATCTTCGCCCGAATCTCCGGTGTCTGTTGGCGGCAAGTCCAGATCTCCCGCTGGTTTGAAATTTGTTGGACTAGATTTTGTGGATATCCTGGATTCACCACCATCGGTTAATCATGGGCCTGACTCGGAACCCGGTTTCCTTTGTTCGCAGCCCATTGTAATTTTTGATGACAAGGAGGATAGCCCAGCCCATGGAGACTCTCCAATTTTCGAGGAGCTCTCTCCATCGCCACAGGATATTGTCAGGGTTTGCAGAGCTTTGACGAGATGATTGAGAATTTGGCTGCCAAGTTTTGGGACTGCCAAAACTGTTTGGGTATGGGCCACCAGACAGAGACCTGTTCAAACTGGATTCGGTGTAGGAATTGTTTCCAGTCTGGTCACATTAAACGGGTTTGCACCGGCCAACCACACGATTCCTCCTTCTGGGTGCCAAAAGTCCCATCCAAAGGCTTTGGAGCTCGTGCCAAGAAAGACAGCCCCTCGGCCTCTTCGGTTTTCCCAAACCAGACGCCGCCACCCCCCCCCCAAAAAAAACAATCGCCTACCTCCCACCCATCACCTCCAAGCTTGTGATTGCCACCGGCCGCTCCCGATTCCCCAGCGCCAGCAGAAGGAGCGCCGCCGTCCCCAATGGCGGTTTATGCGATTGACCCGAATCGGTTTGTCCCGGCTGGCTACGACATGTCGACGGGGGGAGGATCGCCTCCTAAGGACCTTCTACCCGCCGGCAATCCCACCCCCTCGCTCTCATGAGCAGTATATGGTGGCCATCGTCAAGCCCCTACCACCAGCTCACTTGGTTGCAATTCGTCGGCAGTAGGTTCTTGACTTTCTTCTCCAGACTATGCATATCCCGGTGCTATCGGCTCAGACCTGGTTTCAAGGGGTAGGGCTTTTTGAGATGGAAGATCCAGTAGTGCGAGGCTCTTTTACTCAGCATCCACCTTTTCCTCTTGGAGTGGATGAAGATGGGCATGAGTTCTTTGTCAGGTTTATCCCGCATAACCAAGGAGAGGGTTTCAGGGCCATTCATGGCCATCGCACTAGCTGGCTGATGTTTATTGGAGTGCCTCTGGATTATCACAATACTCAGTGTTTGGCAGATGTTGTCGGAACTTTTGGGCAGTTTCACTATTGGAATCAAACTGATCGCCGCCTTGTTCGCTCTCTGGTTAGAGCTTCTTTTCCTGATAATGCTCTGGTTCCGTGCTCTATTGTCTTCCGTGACTTTGCTAATTGGGGAGGAGCTGTTGTTTCTTGGACTGCCGGTTGCTTCATTCTCACCGGAGAGTTTGTCGATGCTATGATACCTACGTATGAGGATCCGATGCCTCTGGATGGTAATCCGCACCCTATGCCTGGAGTAAACCCCCCACAGCCCTTTTGGGCCATGCCACCATACCCAGCGCTCGGTTGGAATGCAGTGCCACCCGACCACAACCCAGTTAATCACGGCCAGAATGCTGGGGGCTGGGGTGCGCATGAGAACAATGATGCTGGATGGGGCCCTTGGGATGAGCAAATTCAGCAGCCACCACAGCAACACGTCGATGCACCTGAACAACAGCAGGATGAAGTTCAAGAGCAGAATTCGATGGTTCTTAATCCATCCCTACACTCGGATAATGACATGGATTTGGAGGAAGTTTAGCAGCCCATCAACCCACTTGTTGCACAGCACCCAGGGGCAAATTTGGACCCAATCCAACTTGGCATTGTCCGAGTGGTTTATGGCCCTATGCTTCCTCCTCATCTCATCTGGGAGAGGTCGTTTTGATCCTTGATGCCTGAATTTATCATCAGAACTGTGCCAGCTCCCCTACCCATGAATCAGCAGTGGTCGACTAGGCTCACTACTTGTGTTTGGCCCAAGCACTACGGGACCAAATTTGGTTATCTGATGCAGCTTGACAGTCCACCCACGCCCTGCTATTCGGTGGTTATTGAGGAGATCCCTCCTGAGTCTATCGAGTCTGAAGTGCCACATGTTGACAGTTCAAAGTTGCCACCTATTGATGATGTCCAGTCATAGAACCCGGAAGATGAGTTTCAGTTCATGTCCGTTTTACCTGCAGTGCTTGGGAAGCGTGGACGTGAGGCCAAGCATGGTCGTAGATCCTCTGTTGCAGTGGCTCCAACTCCAGATTTCTCTGTCAGGCGCATGACGCGCAGCGCGGCCAAGGCCTCTGGGTATAAACCTTCTTCTGCAATTCTCATCAAGGCAACACCATTGAGGCGTCCACGGACTAAGAAGGCCAAGGTGGTGGTTGACGCACCTGAACCTGAAGAAACGGCGCCGGCGATACCTCCACCAACACCAATTTCTGAATTGCAGGCAGTCGGCGCTCACGTGGGTATCTCTGAAGATCAGTTAACGCTGGAGAAGCTTATGGCTTCCCCAAAGAACTCCTCCTCCCACCCAGTTCTTGATGATGAGTAAATCTAGGCTACAAGATCTGCGCCAGAGGAGTTTTACCTGGCTTAGTTTTTATTTTGTTAGTGGTGACTGTTTATCCGAACTCGTTGAACTCTATGCTCTTTTGGTATGGGTGGCTGTGGTCCTTGATACTGCTATGTTAGGCTTAGCAGTCCTTGATTTATTCTTGCGAGTTTATTATGGACAGTACAACTTGTCGTAATTGGCGTGTGCTATGCTGGAATGTTCATGGATTAAACTCTGATGCTCGTCAGAGAGATGTGAGAGCTAAGATCGAGGAAAGTCAATGCTCTATTCTTTGCCTGCAAGAGACGAAATGTGATGATTTTGATATCCGAAAAATTAGAGCTTTCTGTCCTTGATGCTTTGATACTTTTGTGTTTGCCCCGTCAGTTGGTGCCTCTGGTGGTATTTTAGTAGTTTGGAATTCCTCAATTTCAAAGGGACTCTGGTTCAAATACAGAGCTTTGGCATTGTAGTCTCGTTTCAATCAGTTCATAATGCTGAGCAGTGGACCCTAGTGTCTGTTTATGGACCTTGTGATGGCCCCCTTCGGGATAATTTGGTTAGTTGGCTGTATCATCTGAATATCCCCACTGATGAAAATTGGTTGCTTCTAGGAGATTTCAATTTTATTCGCTCCTTGGATAACAGAAACAGACCGGGGGTGATGTTAATGACATATTTTTGTTTAATGAGATCATTGGACACTTGGGGCAACTTGAACTACCTTTGAAGGGAAGGAGGTTTACTTGGTCAAATATGCAAGAACAACCACTGTTAGAACAGCTCGATTGGTTTTTTACAACCTCTGATTGGATTTCTTACTATCCTAATATAGTTGTTCTGTCTCTGGCAAAAACGTCCTCCGATCATGTTCCTTGTGTGGTTTCCATTGACACAACTATAACAAAGGCCAAGGTTTTTAGGTTTGAAATTTTTTGGGTGGACATGCCAGGGTTTATGGACTGTGTCAAGAGTTCTTGGAATCAGCCGGTGTTTGCTGACCTGTCTGCTTCTGCTGTATTGTCAACCAAGTTTAAGCGTCTGCGTTATGCCCTCAAGGCCTGGAGCAAGAACTTGTCGTATCTTAAACGACTCACAATGGACTACAGCCGGGTGATTTTGTACTTTGATAGCTTGGAAGAGCTTCGGCCTCTCACCACGCCTGAATTTAACTTTCGAAAGATTGTTAAGCTTCACCATGAGAATTTGCTTAGACTACACTATATTTATTGGAAGCAGAGGTGTACTATCCGCTATATTAAGGTTGGGGAGGAGAATTCCAAGTTCTTTCATGCCATGGCCTCTGAACGTTTACGTAGGAATACCATTGCCAGTCTTTTAGTGGCTGGTGGTGATCCAGTCTCTGATCATTCACAAATGGCGGGAATTCTTTGGTCATCATCTAAAAAGAGAATGGGCCAGGCCCAAGGAACTGATATGGGCTTTGATCTGCCCAATCTCATTCACCCAGTCAATGGATTGCAGAGCTTGTCCGAACCTTTCTCTATTGAGGAAATCAACACTGTTTTGAAGGATCTGCCAACTGATAGAGCTCCTGGGCCTGATGGCTTTAATGGCCTCTTTGTCAAGAAGTGCTGGCCCATCATTGAGAAGGATTTTTTTAACCTCATTCAGGATTTCTTTGATGGGATATTATCGCTGGAGAATATCAATGGCTCTCTCATCACCCTCATACCAAAGATGTTGTCTCCTAAGGGACCTGAGGATTTTAGGCCGATTTCTCTGACCAACACATGTCTAAAGTTCCTTACTAAGATGCTGGCAAACAAGTTACAAAAGGTGATTCTTCGATGTATTCACAAAAACCAATATGGGTTTTTGAAGAGCAGAGCCATTCAGGACTGCCTGGCTTGGGCTTTTGAGTACATTCATCAATGTAAGCAGTCAAGCAGGCCTACCATCATTTTGAAGCAGGATTTTGCAAAAGCCTTCGATACTGTGGAGCATGATCTTATCCTACAAATTCTTCAGCACAAAGATGTTGATGCAAAATGGATTGCTTGGATTAAAGAGAACCTTTCTTCTGGTTCATCATTTGTTCTCCTCAATGGTGTGCCTGGTAAAAAGTTCAAATGCAAATGTGGTGTCAGGCAGGGTGATCCACTCTCCCCACTTTTGTTTGTTATTGCTGCTGATCTTCTTCAATCTGTGGTCAATGACATGCTGGCTAGGGGAGTTTTAACGCTTCCATCCTATGATCCTGATTTTTCTATTATCCAGTATGCTGATGATACAATAATCATCCTCTCTGCAGTGGAGGATCAGTTGGTTGCTCTCAAGAACATGCTCCATATTTTTCAGCAGTCAACTGGTCTCAAAGTGAACTTTGCCAAGTCTTCAATGATTCCCATCAATATGGAGCAAGCTGAGGCGCAGAGACTTTCCAATATTTTGGGTTGCAGGTTGGAGCAGTTACCTTTCACATACCTAGGCCTGCCTCTTGGTACTACAAGACCTAGAATTGTTGATCTAATGCCTTTGGTGGACAGTGTTGAAAGAAGATTATCGGTTAGCTCTGCCATGCTTAATCAAGGATCCAGGTTGCAATTGCTCACATCTGTCCTTACCTCAATGCCCATATACTTCCTCTGCAGCCTACATATTCCTCCTGGTATTATTAAGCAGCTAGATAGGATCTTCAGGCGATGCCTTTGGAGAGGAAACTCTGATGCCCCCAAGCAATCTTTAGCTGCCTGGGATCTAGTTTGCAGAACTAAGGATAAGGCAGGCCTAGGGATTCTTAACTTGAATATTCAGAACCAAGGTCTCCTTCTTAAGCATTTGCACAAATTCTATAATAAGCAGCAAGTACCATGGGTTCAGTTGATATGGGATAGTTATTATGATGGAGTTGTGCCACATGCAACAATACTCACTGGCTCCTTTTGGTGGAAGGACATTCTCAAGCTTGCTAACCATTATAGATCAATTGCCTCAGTGCAAATTAATATGGGTGATTCTGCTCTCTTTTGGCTTGATGCCTGGCACGTGGGAGGTTCTTCCCGACCTTTAAACTTGAGGCTTCCAAGACTCTTCTCTTTTGTTTTGGATGACAAAGTTTCTATCAGGGACTTCATACAGAATGAGGATTTGTTCTCCATGTTCAATCTGCCAATATCACAGGAGGCAGCAGCTAAATTGGAAATCTTGGAAGGATGGTTGTTTAATCTACAGAGAGATCCCACTTTGCCTGATGTCTGGATATGGTCTGGAAAGTCTGGGTAGTTCTCAGCTAAGAGCTTTTATGTCATCATGCATACGCACCTTCCAACTATCCAACCCTGCAAGTGGCCTTGGCAGAGCAGATGTACTATGAAAATTAATTTTTTTTGGCTGGCTCCTTTTCTTCGACAGGCTCAACACGAAGGATATGTTGGTCAGGCGGCATTGGCGGTCCCCTTTGGATGATAACATATGTGCATTAATAATCCCCAAGTGCAGGGAATCATCATAGCAATTTCCAAAGGTGGAAGTGATAAGTATGGAGTGTCGAACCCACAAGGAGCTAAAGGTAAGATCAATATTCTCTCAAGCCCTATCTGCCACTAATACGACTCTACGTACACCGAACGTTTGCTTCCAACTAGAAACGAGAAATAAAACTACGTTGTGGGAATGAAGAGGATAACTTTGTATGATATCGGAGAGCTAAAATATAAAAGTAGGTGTTGTTATCATAAAGTTAGAATATATTACTAAATATTATAAATAGCGAGTGTGGAATAATGGTGGATCGGTGTGCGGAATTGTCCTAGGCAATCGTTAACAAGACCGGTAATCACTATTGCAGTTTCATAAGAGGGAGAGGCATAAGATAACATACTTTCCCTACTTGGATCATATGCACTTATGATTGGAACTTTAGCAAGCATCCGCGACTACTAAAGATCATTAAGGTAAAACCCAACCATAGCATTAAAGCATCAAGTCCTCTTTATTCCCATACGCAACAATCCCTCTTACTCGGGTTTGTGTTTCACTCACTCACCAACCCACTATAAGCGAATCATGAACGTATTGCAACACCCTACAGCGGGAGTCCCACACGCTTACGCGACACGGAGGGCACCAAAGGACAGCACCAAAATAAAACATACAACTCATACCAATCTAGATCATCAATCAACCCAAAGACAAAAGATATCTACTCAAAACATCATAGGATGGCAACACATCATTGGATCATAATATGTGGCATAAAGCACCATGTTCAAGTAGGGATTACAGCGGGGTGCGGGAGAGTGGACCGCGTAAAAGAGATGATGATGGTGATGATGATGGTGATGTTGATGAAGACGATCACCGTGGCGATGATTCCCCTCCCGATGGCACTCCGGCGCCACCAGAAGAGAGGAGGAGAGGTTCTCCCCCTTGTGCTTCCTCCTCCATGGCCTCAACCCTCTGGTCCTTGGCCTTCATGGTGATGATGGCCCCTCCGGGATACTCCTCCATGGCCACCGGTGATGATGGCCCCCTCCGGCAGGGTGCCGGAGAGGGCCTAGATTGATTTCTCGTGGCTATAGAGGCTTGCGGTGGCGGAACTTCCGATCTAGGTTTCTTTCTGGAAGTTTGGGAATATATAGAAGAGTTTTGCGTTGATTTCACGTCAGGGGGGTCTCTGGGCTGTCCATGAGGCAGGGGGCGCGCCCTAGGGGGGTGGGCCCGCCCCCCACCCTCGTGGGCAGCTCGGGACTCTTCTGGACTGCTTCTGGTACTCCGTGGGCTTCTTCTGGTCCAAAAATGATCTCCGTCAAGTGGCACGTCAATTGGACTCCGTTCAGTTTTCCTTTTCTGCAATACTCTAAAACAAGGAGAAAACAGAAACTGGCACTGGGCTCTAGGTTAATAGGTTAGTCCCAAAAATCATATAAAATATCATATAAATGCATATAAAACATCCTAGAAGGATAGTATAATAGCATGAATACTTCATAAATTATAGATACGTTGGAGACGTATCAGCATCCCCAAGCTTAATTCCTGCTCGTCCTCGAGTAGGTAAATGATAAAAGAAATAATTTATGAAGTGTGAATGCTAGCAAGCGCATAAGTTTGATCAATGATAATTCCAATCACTTTTTCTAGCATCATTATATGTCATAACAATAGCTCATCTCATAAAACTTTTCATGATCAAGTAACAAGCAAATCACATGTTTAAAGTATTGATCATAAATTTTCTTGAAAACTAACAAACAATATTCTCAGTCATCAAAAAATTGCAATTCATCTTATTTTCAGGAAGAGTCTATGTCAGAGCTTTGATTTAGCTAACTCCACATACTCAACTATCATTTAGTCTTTCACAATTGCTAACACTCACGCGATATTTATGGGTTCAAAGTTTTAATCAGACACAGAGAAATATAGGGGCTTATAGATTCGCCTCCCAACCTTTTACCTCAAGGGTAATGTCGACAATAATAGTTCATGATGCCTTACATCCAATTGGATATATATATATATATCAGAATCTTTCCAACACAAGGTGCTTGCCAAAGGATAAAATGTAAAAAGGAAAGGTGAAAATCACCATGACTCTTGCATAAGGGTAAGAGATAAAAGTAAAAGATAGGCCCTTCGCAGAGGGAAGCAGAGGTTGCCATGCGCTTTCAGGGTTGGATGCACAAAATCTTAATGCGAAATAACATCACTTTATATTGCCACTTGTGATATGGACCTTTATTATGCAGTGCGTCGCTTTTATTTCTTCCACATCACAAGATCGTATAAAGCTTATTTCCTCCACACTAGTCAATCATACATATTTAGAGGGCAATTTTTATTGCTTGCACCGATGACAACTTACTTGAAGGATCTTACTCAATCCATAGGTAGGTATGGTGGACTCTCATGGCAAAACTTGGTTTAAGGATATTTGGAAGCACAAGTAGTATCTCTACTTGGTGCAAAAAAATTGGCTAGCATGAGGGGGAAAGGTAAGCTCAACGTGTTGGGTGATCCATGACAATATACTTTATTTCAGATATGAGAAAACATAACCCATTACATTGTCTTCCTTGTCCAACATCAACCTTTTAGCATGTCATATTTTAATGAGTGTTCACAATTACAAAAGGTGTCCAAGATAGTATATTTATATGTGAAATCCCTCTCCCTTCAATATTCTTTCATGAATTATTCAAGTGACCAATTCTACGTTTGCTAACTTTCAACAGGTTTACTACCTATACTTATTATGTGTGAAGTCATTACTCCCCATATTATAAGCATACGAAACATATATAAATTCAGATTTATGACATTCAATTTATTCAACCATTTACTCATAGGATATACATGAAGCACATGAGCAAATGACAAACTACTCCTGTAACACCCCAAAAATTTTGACCTTGTTTTATTAATTAAAAAAATTGCCAGGAAATTAAATTTTGTTTTCTGGATTTATCTTTGATTTCAGAACCCCTCTTCTCTTTAATATTGAGGGTGTTTACCTCAAGTGGAAACTTTCCAAAAGTATTATTGGACTTGTATACTCTCTCTATAAAACAATTCTTTATCAGTGGATTTATTTGCATAATTGTTTTTCATGAGCTTTATTCTTTTAAAATGATTTTTCATAGATTTGGAGCCTCTGTTGCACAGCAACCATTTGATTCATGCATTTAAAATTTTCACCAAAATTTGGGGATGTCATGTGATGTTTCCACATCACTTTTATGCAAAGATATCTTTTGGTTATTGGAGATTTTGAGCTCTGCATTAATTTTCAAATCTGGTCCAGTAGGTAATTTTGCACTACAACCTATTTAATTATTCTTCTAAAAATTCTTCCAAGTATTTGGGGATGTCAGTAGATGCACATAATTCAACTTTATGCAAAAACCCATTGGTGTTATTTGAAATATTTGAGTGAATCATCCTCATCTTCTTTCTGCTCTAGTTTGGTGATTTGTACTGCAACCCTAATTTATTTTGCTCTAGTGCCCATGAGCTTTTTCCTGCTGGTAGTCCTCCCTACAAAACCCTTAAGTCCAGGAGAGTGGACCCATTGGAGGATTTTAAGTGCATGCAATAAGGCCTTTTTCTTTCTGTCCAAAACTGAAAGTTTGCAAAACTTGCACTAGCAAGTTTCTGGTTTTGCCCTAATGATCTTGCCATCATCACCTACATCTAGGGAGACCCTGATCTGGAGTTTTTGGCCACTCCAAGAGTTGCCTAGATGCACTTAGCATTCTGTCGAACACTTGGTGTGCATGGGCAGATTTGGCATGGTTATTAGTTTGCATTGTGAACTTGATACCCTGACCTAACCAGCATGTCCACTAGTCTCCTAGCCACCACTAACCCAGGCCTGCTGATCCCCAGCCTCATCCTAATCCTCTAGCATGCCCTGGCATTACGTCAAGCACGTAGCGTGCGTGCGCTGGACGCGGCCAGAGCGCGTGTTTTGCACGTGCGTGCGCACGGGTCGCCGCGTCCCGCCCCTGGCCCTTGCTCGCCTGCAGAGCCACGCCCTGCCCTCGCCGCAGAGCCAACCCTGGCACCCTACAGCGCCGCCGTCAGGTCGGCCACGGCGGCTAGCGGCCGGCCACAGTGGGCTCTGCCATGGACGGCGCCGCCCAAGCCACCCGCGTGCGCCAGCTGCCCCCTGGAACAGCCTGAGCTCATCCACAAGCTCGTCGGCACGCACTCGTCGCCGCCACGTCGCCCTGCAGCTACAGACAGCGGTCGCCAGCGTTCTTATCCTCGGCTGCCGCGGGAACCGACCTTCCCCGGCTATAAATGGCCCCAAACCTCGCTCGAGCATCCTCAGGCAAATCGTAGTAGTGCGCCACCTCGCTCAAGTCGTCGGAAACCATCGCCTTCCTCACCTCCGGCAGGATCGGCCGCCGCCACGCCCCGGTCCAATTCGTCGCAGCCATAGCTTTCCCCGCCCATCCAATGCCACCGTCCGACTCCCCTCGACTGTGCGGAGTCGCCCAACCTCTAAGCTTCGATCGGGAGCCACCATAGCCCCGGCCCCCAAAACCACCCGGAGTCATCTCCGCCGCGAAGCTCACCGCCGGCGGCTTCCTCCGTCCCAACCTGCCTAACGCCCAACGGGAGGACCGCCCTAGACTGGCGGATCCATCCCCGCCCTCAGGACCCCGCGGGGAGGCGCCGTTCATCGACGGCGATCGCCGGAGTCCCGCCTCCATTCGGGCAGAGGAAGAGGAGGGAGAAGAGACTAGTCAAACCTGACCAGTGGGCCCGCTGGACCCACTGTCAGTGACCCATGCGCTCGTCCACACTGGATAAGTGAAAGCGTATAGTCTCGAGTACGTATCCCCTACCCCGAAAGTGTATTCTGTACCGAAACGTTTTCTTTTTTCTGATTTTATTAAAAACAGAACTTTGACTAAACTTTGACTGGCTATATCTTTTAAAATAAAACTCCAAATGAGTTGATTCTTTTTCCTACCTCTCTCAAATTTCATCTAGTTTATTTTAAGATTTATTTCAAAAATATTTGGTACAACTTTTTGTACTATTTTTGAAATATATGTTTTTCGAATATATTTTTTCAAAATAGGAAATGGAGAGAGAAGAAAACCTTCAAAAAGTTTTGGAATGCACACTTCCTCTCCACAAACTGAAGGCAAGCATTCTGAACTCTGGCATAATATTTTTGTGTGGTGTTTGGATACGGTTACAACACCACCTTGACTTGGAGTATACGTTATTTTTATGTGACGATAAAGTCATACGCATGAGTGCATAATGGGGATGTTTTGCTATTGGGAATGGATATGCGGGTGATGGTAAACATCCTCGTAAGCTTCTCATGCATACCGGAAGAAAGCCGGGAAAGTCGCGGTCTTGGGTAGACACGAGCTTGTCCCTAGTTCCTCGTTGAGACGAGTATGTCCGGTATGGCATGGTGAGGCTTGATGAGTGGTGAGTTTATCTGCTAATGGAAATATATTTGTCATGCTAATCATACGAAGAACACTTGGACCTCCTGAGTCGGCCGTAGGTCGAGTCTTATTCAGTAACTCCCCCTACTTGTTTCGTACCACCACTTGTCCCTGCCGCAGGTAGGGTACGGTTCAGTAAGTTGTCAACCCCGTCCTAGCACACACCGTACAGAGAGGCCATGGTGGAAGATACCGGAGGCCTCCGGTAGGCATGCCACCTGGTCCGGGGGCATGGGTGTTTCCGGTTGGGACCGAGAGGGGGGCACCCCTTAGAGCGGGCGATATAAATTTGATCCCATGCTACGTCGAGGTTGTAGCCTCCCCACTTAGAGTTTTGCTTGACAGGTGTCGCGGGTGATTCCAGACACCAGTAAGTTAAGCTGGTGTGTGCAGGTCAGGCGTGTTTTCAATTAAAAGACCGTAGGCGGAATTAGCCCCGATGGACTAAATAAATCCGTTACTCGTGGGTATAGAGTACACCCTCTGTAGAGGTTAAATCTATTCGGATAGCCATGTCCATGGGAAAGGACTACAGTCTGAGATGGGTTTAGTGACGGTCTTCGGATGGAGAAACGGCTAAACTAGATCATTGATTATGACCTGTGACATATGAGGATTATGATTATTATAGTGACGGTCTTCGGATGGAGAAACGGCTAAACTAGATCATTGATTATGACCTGTGACATATGAGGATTATGATTATTATAGTGACGGTCTTCGGATGGAGAAACGGCTAAACTAGATCATTGATTATGACCTGTGACATATGAGGATTATGATTATTATTATTGTGGACTAACCATTTACATTATTTGAATTATTGAGTATCCCTGGGACGGTTCTACCTCCTGGATACTCACTGCGATTATTCTCTTATAAGCCCTTTATGTGGTGTCGCATAGACGCCCGACTGTGGCATGCTTGTTATTTCTTTCATATTATAAGCCCTTTATGTGGTGTCGCATAGACGCCCGACTGTGGCATGCTTGCTATTTTCTTTATATTATAAGCCCTTTATGTGGTGTCGCATAGACGCCCGACTGTGGCATGCTTGCTATTTTCTTTATATTATAAGCCCTTTACGTGGTGTCGCATAGACGCCCGACTGTGGCATGGTTGTTATTTATTTTATCTACAAGCCCTTTATGTGGTGTCGCTCGGACGCCCGACTGAGTCATGATTTATCTTTTATCCTTTCGAGGCGTCGCTTCAGACAATCGATCAATGCATTCTATTTCTACCCCCGTATTGCATATTCATATTTTACCCGCATGCGTGCATCATGGATTTCGTTTATTTCGTGACTGACATTATGATCGTAGAATCTTTCGGAGCATGATTATCCACTATTATATTATACCCGTGTTCATAATGTTTGCGAGTACATTCAAATTACTCACTGGCTTGTCCCTGGCTATTGTCTTGGCCAGATTTCTTGCTTGGAGAGGAGCGTTGTGATGACAGCCCCGGAACCTACGCAATCGTGATAGCAGCCTCGCGAAGATAGGAGTTATCCTGGTCAGTTGTTCTTGTGGGAAATGGAGTCCCATAGACGCAGATGAACCATAAACCGCTTCCGCCATCAACCACTAGAAACCTTTTGTTGTACTCATAGGCCACAATGGTCTTGTACTACATATTTTGTGCTTTGCTTGGAATTTCTGTATCAAGTTGGTGCCTCATCAGCTAACAGTAATCCTGGGGCTGGTGAGCACAAAGGCCATTTTCTGGAAAATTAATATCCCAAAAAACCGGTCGTGACAACTCCAAAAGATATGAGTGGAGAACACTAAGTAGTCAAATAATTAACTAGCCATGGGAGGATTCTTTTTCATTCAATAATTCAGATACAATGATTTTATTCAAAAAGAAAGTAAAATTGAAAATACGCTCCAAGCAAAACACATATCATGTGACGAATACAAATATAGCTCCGAGTAAGGTATACCGATAGTTTTGAAGACGAAAGAGGGATGCCTTCCGGGGCATCCCCAAGCTTAGGTACTTGAGTATTCCTTGAATATTGCCTTGGGGTGCCTTGGGCATCCCCAAGCTTAGGGTCTTTCCACTCCTTATTCTCCTCATATCGATATCTCACCCAAAACATGAAAACTTCAATCACACAAAACTTAACCAAACTTCGTGAGATAGGTTAGTATGATAAAGAGCAAACCATTCACTTTGGTACTGTCAAAGACAAGGTTCATAATTGTTCTCACACAATTCCTACTGTACCATATCATTTCTACAATTTATATTGAGAAATATGAGACATAGAAATTAGAAAACAAGCAAACTATGCAATGAAAACAGAATCTGTCAGAAATAGAACAGTCTGCAATGATCTGAACATAAACCATACTTCTGCTACTCCAAAAATTATGAAATAAATTGGTGGACGTGAGTAATTTGTCTATTAATCTTCTGCAAAAAGAATCAACTAAAAATTGCTCTTCTGTAAAAAATGACAGCTAATCTCGTGAGCGCAAAGTTTCTGTTTTTTACAGCAAGATCACATTGACTTTCTCCCAAGTCTTCCCAAAGGTCTTACTTGGCACTTTATTGAAACAAAAGCTATAAAACATGATTACTTCAGTAGCTTAATCATGTAAACACACAAAAACATTAATGGTAAATATTGGGTTGTCTCCCAACAAGCACTTTTCTTTAATGCCTTTTAGCTAGGCATGATGATTTCAATGATGCTCACATAATAGACAAGAATTGAAACACAAAGAGAGCATTTTGAAGAATATGACTAGCACATTTAAATCTAACTCACTTCCTATGCCTAGGGATTTTTTGAGCACACAACTTATAGGAACAAGAATCAACTAGCATAGGAAGGCAAAACAAGTATAACTTCAAGACTTTAAGCACATAGAGAGGAAACTTGATATTATTGCAACTCCTACAAGCATGTATTCCTCCCTCATAATAATTTTCAGTAGCATCATGGATAGCAACTTTGTTCTCATACTCAATTGTAACCTCTTCCGAAATAGTGGAATCATTACTAGCTAAAGTTGACACTCTTCCAAATCCACTTTCATAAATATCACACTAAGATTCAACACCCTCCAAAATAGTGGGATCACTAATTCCTAAAGTTGACACTCTTCCAAACCCACTTTAAATGATAGTATTATTCATACTCCAAAGGATATAAGTGAAGTTCATGGAGCATTCTACAATTAATATAGACAAACCAAGCTCAAAGTGTATAAGTGAAGCGCACGAAGCATTCTATAAAACCATACTCAAAAGATTTAAGTGAAGCACAAAGAGCAATTCTATAAGATCATTCTCAAAAGATATAAGTGAAGCACATGAAGTATTCTATAAATCAATGAAGGGATATCTCATGCTAGCATGGTTCTTGAAGGAAGAACAAAAACACAAAGGACACAAATCATGTGAACAAAACAAAAACCGAGGTATACCGATAATTGTTGAAGAAGAAAGATGGGATGCCAACCGGGGCATCCCCAAGCTTAGATGCTTGAGTATCCTTTGAAATATTTACTTGGTTTGCCTTGGGCATCCCCAAGCTTGAACTCTTGCTTCTCTTTATTCTTCTCACATCGGTAACTCCTCGTTCTTCGAACACTTCATCCACAAAAACTTAACAAAAACTTTGTGAGATCCGTTAGTATAACAAAGCAAATCACTACTATAAGTACTGTTGCAAACCAATTCATATTTTATTTTTGCATTATAGCTACTGTAATATAACTTTTACATGGCCTAATCCACTGATAGGAATCGATAGTTTCATCAAAACAAGCAAGCAATGCATCAAAAGCAGAATCTGTCTTAAACAGGACAGTCTGTAGTAATCTGGAAGTTTAGAAAACTTCTGTAACTCCTAAAATTATGAACTAAATTTCAAAATTTGAAAATTTTGTACAGAAGTAATGTAAAAAAAGTTGCAGACCCATTTGACTTTCCAGTTAAAAATGTAAAATCACGCACTACAGCCAAAGTTTCTGTTTTTGTTCTGCACATAGTAAACAAGCAATCTAATCATCCTAAAACCAAAGCTTGGCACATTATTTTTATAATACAATGAATATATACAAAGGGAATAATTATTTACAGAGAAACTTCCATGAAAAATTCTACATTGTTTCCATGAGCATGAACACGAGTGCTCAAGGTCGACCCTCACTTCTTCAATGCATAACTTTCCAATCACTTCTCTTTTTTGAAAAACTTTTTAGGCATGAGAGGTAAGTAATAATTTTTTTTGTATTTTCATTATTTTAAAAAAATTGTATGTTTCACCCACAACTAGACAGAAACAAAAAGGAAAAACAAAATCTACTTAGTGAAGAAAGCAAACAAGCACACACGAGAATATCAACCCCACGCTATTGCTCCCCGGCAACGGCGCCAGAAAAGAGCTTGATAATCCCCAAGTGCAGGGAATCATCGTAGCAATTTCCAAAGGTGGAAGTGATAAGTATGGAGTGTCGAACCCACAAGGAGCTAAAGGTAAGATCAATATTCTCTCAAGCCCTATCTTCCACTGATACGACTCTACGTACACCGAACGTTTGCTTCCAACTAGAAACGAGAAATAAAACTACGTTGTGGGTATGAAGAGGATAACTTTGTATGATATCGGAGAGCTAAAATATAAAAGTAGGTGCTGTTATCATAAAGTTAGAATATATTACTAAATATTATAAATAGCGAGTGTGGAATAATGGTGGATCGGTGTGCGGAATTGTCCTAGGCAATCGTTAACAAGACCGGTAATCACTATTGCAGTTTCATAAGAGGGAGAGGCATAAGCTAACATACTTTATCTACTTGGATCATATGCACTTATGATTGGAAATTTAGCAAGCATCCGCAACTACTAAAGATCATTAAGGTAAAACCCAACCATAGCATTAAAGCATCAAGTCCTCTTTATTCCCATACGCAACAATCCCTCTTACTCGGGTTTGTGTTTCACTCACTCACCAACCCACTATAAGCGAATCATGAATGTATTGCAACACCCTACAGCGGGAGTCCCTCACGCTTGCGCGACACGGAGGGCACCATAGGACAGCACCAAAATAAAACATACAACTCATACCAATCTAGATCATCAATCAACCCAAAGACAAAAGATATCTACTCAAAACATCATAGGATGGCAACACATCATTGGATCATAATATGTGGCATAAAGCACCATGTTCGAGTAGGGATTACGTAAAAGAGATGATGATGGTGATGTTGATGAAGACGATCACCGTGGCGATGATTCCCCTCCCGATGGCACTCCGGCGCCACCGGAAGAGAGGAGGAGAGGTTCTCCCCCTTGTGCTTCCTCCTCCATGGCCTCCACCCTCTGGTTCTTGGCCTTCATGGTGATGATGGCCCCTCCGGGATACTCCTCCATGGCCACCGGTGATGATGGCCCCCTCCGGCAGGGTGCCGGAGAGGGCCTAGATTGATTTCTCGTGGCTACAGAGGCTTGCGGCGGCGGAACTTCCGATCTAGGTTTCTTTCTGGAAGTTTGGGTATATATAGAAGAGTTTTGCGTTGATTTCACGTCAGGGGGGTCTCCGGGCTGTCCACGAGGCAGGGGGCGCTCCCTAGGGAGGTGGGCGCGCCCCCCACCATCGTGGGCAGCCCGGGACTCTTCTGGCCTGCTTCTGGTACTCCATGGGCTTCTTCTGGTCCAAAAATGATCTCCGTCAAGTGGCACGTCAATTGGACTCCATTTAGTTTTCCTTTTCTGCGATACTCTAAAACAAGGAGAAAACAGAAACTGGCACTGGGCTCTAGGTTAATAGGTTAGTCCCAAAAATCATATAGAATATCATATAAATGCATATAAAACATCCTAGAAGGATAGTATAATAGCATGAATACTTCATAAATTATAGATACATTGGAGACGTATCAGTCATCTGTAATGCTTATGTCTATGAAGATAGAGCACATCTTTTCTTTGAATGTAACTTCAGTTGCAGGGTTTGGAATTATTTGCAAATTGATTGGAGCCATGGCTCTAATATCCAGCAGTGTATCTCCCAAGCAAGGCAAAGATTTGGACACCCATTCTTCTTTGAAGTGATGCTCACAGCTGCTTGGAATATTTGGATTCTGAGGAATGGAAGAACCTTCAGGGGGGCAAGGGCTACTTTTGCAGCATGGAGATGTAATTTGTACATGATATCCTTCTACTGTCTCATAGACTTAAGGATAATTTTAGCCATAGGCTTGTTGGTTGGGTTAACTCCCTCATGTAAAGTAAGCTTTCTTTCTAACCTAGTTTAGGGCTGTAACCTTTGAACTCCTCTGTACAGTTTACTTTGTTTGTTTCTTGCAATAAAGGACTGTGGGGGGTTTACCCTACAGTAAATATTCAAAAAAAACAGAATCTGTCAAAAAAACAGAACAGTCTGTAGTAATATGGAACTTCCTATACTTATGTAACTCCAAAAATTCTGAAAAATTAGGACAATCTTGGAAATTTGTATATCAATCTTGTGTAAAACATTCAGAATTTAAATCACGCTCCGGTGAATTTAAACAATTCTGTGACTGGAAGCAAATGTTTCTGTTTTTGCACAGAATCAAGTCAACTATTATCCACACTATCCCAAAGGCTTTACTTGGCACTTTATTAATCATGTGAACACATAAAAACAGTAGGGGTAAACATTGGGTTGTCTCCCAACAAGCGCTTTTCTTTAATGCCTTTTTAGCTAGGCATGATGATTTCAATGATGCTCACATAAAAGATAAGAATTGAAACATAACGGGAGCATCATGAAGCATATGACTAGCACATTTAAGTCTAACCCACTGATACGTCTCCAACGTATCTATAATTTTTGATCGTTCCATGCTATTATATTATCTATTTTGGATGTTTTATATGCTATTTTATATGACTTTTGGGACTAACATATTAACCTAGAGCCCAGTGCCAGTTCTTGTTTTTCCCTTGTTTTAGAGTTCCGCAGAAAAGGAATATCAAACAGAGTCCAAACGGAATGAAACTTTCGCGATGATTTTTCTTGGACCAGAAGACATCCAAAGGACTTGGAGTGCACGTCAGGAAAGCCACGAGGCGGCCACAAGGTCGGAGGGTGCGCCCAGGGGGTAGGGCGCGCTCCCACCCTTGTGGGCCCCTCGTGACTCCACCGACCTATTTCTTCCGCCTATATATTCTCAAATATTCCAAAACCTACCAGGAGAGCCACGAAAACACTTTTCCACCGCCACAACCTTCTGTACCCATGAGATCCCATCTAGGGGGCTTTTCCGGCGTCTTGCCGGAGAGGGATTCGATCATGGAGGGCTTCTACATCAACACCATTGCCTCTCCGATGAAGCGTGAGTAGTTTACCTCAAACCTACGGGTCCATAGCTAGTAGCTAGATGGCTTCTTCTCTCTATTTGATTCTCAATACCATGTTCTCCTCGATGTTCTTGGAGATCTATCCACTGTAATACTCTTTTGCGGTGTGTTTGCCGAGATCCGATGAATTATGGATTTGTGATCAGCTTATCTATGAATATTATTTGAATCATGTCTGAATTCTTATATGCATGATTTGATATATTTGCAAGTCTCTTCGAACTATCGATTTGGTTTGGCCAACTAGATTGGTTTTTCTTGCAATGGGAGAAGTTCTTAGCTTTGGGTTCAATCTTGCGGTGCTCGATCCTAGTGACAGAAGGGGAACCGACACGTATAGTATTGTTGCCATCGAGGATAACAAGATGGGGTTTTCATCATATTGCTTGAGTTTATCCCACTACATCATGTCATCTTACTTAATGCGTTACTCTGTTCTTATGAACTTAATACTCTAGATGCAGGCAGGAGTCGGTCGATGTGTGGAGTAATAGTAGTAGATGCAGAATCATTTCGGTCTACTTGACATAGACGTGATGCCTATATTCATGATCATTGCCTTAGATATCATCATAAGTATGCGCTTTTCTATCAATTGCTCGGCAGTAATTTGTTCACCCACTGTAATATTTTCTATCTTGAGAGAAGCCTCTAGTGAAACCTATGGCCCCAGGGTCTATTTTCCATCATATAAGTTTCCAATCTACAATTTTAGTTTCCGTTTTACTTCCTTTGCAATCTTTTACTTTCTGTTCCATAAACCAAAAATACAAAAAAATTACTTTACCATTTATCCATCTCTATCAGATCTCACTTTGCTAATAACCGTGAAGGGATTGACAACCCCTTTATCGCGTTGGGTGCAAGTTTGTGTTTGTTTGTGCGGGTATTCGGTGACTTGTGCGTTGTCTCCTACTGGATTGATACCTTGGTTCTCAAAACTGAGGGAAATACTTACTCTACTTTGCTGCATCACCCTTTCCTCTTCAAGGGAAAAACCAAAGCAAGCTCAAGAAGTAGCACCCACTTCCTATTCATAGGGATTTTGTGAGCAAATAATTTGTGGGATCAAGAATCAACTAGCATAGGAAGGCAAAACAAGCATAACTTCAAGATTTTCAACACATAGAGAGGAAACTTGATATTATCACAATACCTACAAGCATATGTTCCTCCCTCATCATGAATGAATTCAACAACATAGATATCACATAAAGCATTCTTTTCATAATACATACGCATAGAATTTTTAATACTCTCCACATAAGTAAATTTATTCTCATCAATAGTAGTGGGAGCAAACTCAACAAAATAACTATCATGTGAGGCATAATCCAATTGAAAATTAAAATCATGATGACAACTTTCATGGTTATAATTATTATTTATAGCATATATGTCATCACAATAATCATCATATATAGCAACTTTGTTCTCATAATCAATTGGAACCTCTTCCAAAATAGTGGATTCATCACTAAATAAAGTCATGACCTCGCCAAATCCACTTTCATAAATATAATCATCATAAATAGGAGGCATACTATCATCATGATAAATTTGCTCATCAAAACTTGGGGGACAAAAAATATCATCTTCATCAAACATAGCATCCCCAAGCTTATGGCTTTGCATGGATATTCAAAGAATTCATAGTAACAACATTGCAATCATGCTCATCATTCAAATATTTAGTGCCAAACATTTTATTGACTTCTTCGTCTAACACTTCAGCACAATTTTCCTTTCCATCATTTTCATGAAGGACATTAAAATGATGAAGCATATGAGGCAACCTCAATTCCATTGTTTTGTAGTTTTTAATAGACTAAACTAGTGATAAAACAAGAAACTAAGAGATTCAATTGCAAGATCTAAAGAGATACCTTCAAGCACTCACCTCCCCGGCAATGGCGCTAGAAAAGAGCTTGATGTCTACTATGCAACTTTATTCTTGTAGACGTTGTTGGGCCTCCAAGTGCAGAGTTTTGTAGGACAACAGCAAATTTCCCTCAAGTGGATGACCTAAGGTTTATCAATCCGTGGGAGGCGTAGGATGAAGATGGTCTCTCTCAAACAACCCTGCAACCAAATAACAAAGAGTCTCTTGTGTCCCCAACACACTCAATACAATGGTAAATTGTATAGGTGCACTAGTTCGGCGAAGAGATGGTGATACAAGTGTAATATGGATAGTAGATATAGGTTTTTGTAATCTGAAAATATAAAAACAGCAAGGTAGCAAGTAACAAAAGTGAGCAAAAACGGTATTGCAATGCTTGGAAACGAGGCCTAGGGTTCATACTTTTACTAGTGCATGTTCTCTCAACAATGATAACATAATTAAATCATATGGCAATCCCTCAACGTGCGACAAAGAGTCACTCCAAAGTTCCTATCGCGGAGAACATAAGATGAAATTGCTTGTAGGGTACGAAACCACCTCAAAGTTATTCTTTTCCATCATTCCATTGAGCTATTCCTATAAGAGTCACAAACAGCCCTAGAGTTCGTAGTAAAATAACACCATGTGACACACGTCAATCAACCCTAATGTCACCTAGATACTCCAATGTCACCATAAGTATCCGTGGGTGAATTATATGATATGGATCAAACAACTTCAGATTCATAATATTCAATCCAACATAAAGAACCTCAAAGAGTGCCCCAAGATTCCTACCGGAGAAACAAGGACAAAAATGTGCATCAACCCCTATGCATATATTACCCCAATGTCACCTCAGGAATCCGCGAGTTGAGTGCCAAAACATACATCAAGTGAATCAATAGAACACCCCATTGTCACCACGGGTATCCCGGGCAAGACACACATCGAGTGTTCTCAAATCCATAATAGTATTCAATCTGATATATAATAGTGAAACCTCAAAGGTAAAACTCAATTCATCACAAGAAGGTAGAGGGGGAGAAACACCATATGATTCAACTATAGTAACAAAGCTCGCGGTACATCAAGATCGTGCCATATCAAGAACACGAGAGAGAGAGAGAGAGAGAGAGAGAGAGAGAGATCAAACACATAGCTACGGGTACACACCCTCAGCCCCGAGGGTGAACTAATCCCTCCTAGTCATGGAGACCGCCGGGATGACGAAGATGGCCACCAGTGATGGTTTCCCCCTATGGCAGGGTGCCAGAACGAGCTCCTGATTGGTTCTTCGTGGCTACAGAGGCTTGCGACGGCGGAACTTCCGATATACGTTTCTTTCTGGAGGTTTCTCTATTTATAGGAATTTTTGGCGTCGGTTTCACGTCAAGGGGGTTCCCGAGGGACCCACAAGCCAGGGGCACCCCCTACCCTTGTGGTTGCCTCGGGACTCTTCTGGTCCATCTCCGATGCTCCGTGGGTCTCTTCTGGTCCATAAAAAATCACCGTAATTTTTCAGCTCGTTTGGACTCTGTTTGATATTCCTTTTCTGTAAAACTCAAAAACAAGGAAAAAATAGAAACTGGCACTCGGCTCTAGGTTAATAGGTTAGTCCCAAAATAATATAAAATAGCATATTAATGCATATAAAACATCCAAAACAGATAATATAATAGCATGGAACAATCAAAAATTATAGATACATTGGAGACGTATCACATCCCCAAGCTTAGATTCTTGCCACTCCTTATTCCTTCATCCATCGTGATCTCACCCAAAAATTGAAAACTTCAACCACACAAAACTTAACAAAACCTTCGTGAGATCTGTTAGTATAAGAAGACAAATTACTACTGTAAGTACTGTTACAAACCTATTCATATTTTGTTATTGCATTATACCTACTATATTCTAACTTTACAATGGCTTATACCCCCCGATACAATCCATAGTGTCATCAAAATAAGCACACAATGCAACGAAAATAGAACCTGTCAAAAACAGAACAGTCTGTAGAAACCTGAATTTTTTCTCATACTGATGTAACTCTAATTTTTAAAAACATTAGGACGACTTGGGCAGTTTGTATTTCAATTATGTGGAAAAAATCTGAGCAAAAACACGTTTATGTGAATTTACAAAATTCCATAACTGGACGCAAAAGTTTCTGTTTTTCCATAGAATCAATTCGACTATCATCCAACGTATCCTAAAGGCTTTACTTGGCACAAACACTAATTAAATAAAAAACACAATCATAACAGTAGCATAATTGTCTATTTATTAAAAACAAAAAAGAAACAAAAAAATTAAAGGATAACTATTGGGTTGCCTCCCAACAAGCGCTTTTGTTTTATGCCCCTAGCTAGGCATAATGCATACTTTAAAGTATTGTCATCTTTGGTTTACAACTCCTTAATCACACATCCATAATTCCTAAGAGCACTAGCATGCATATTTTTAGTGATCACACTTCTAGGAAAAAGTTAAGGAATTCATTCTCGCAAGTAGGTTTCTTTATCAACTCAACGAAATTGGGGTGAACTCTAATAATTTTAAGATCTTTGTTGTTGCTACTCGAAATGGCACCTTTGGTTTTCGGGACATAAGTAAACTTGCAATTCTTACTAGGAGGAGTCTTTTCAATAGTTTTGACGAAGGAAAAAGCGAAACTTGAACTATTAAGTACTTCTTCCAACTTGTCAATCCTAGTGGGACTTTGTTCTACCCTTTCATTAATTATTGGTTCTTTCTCCTTTAACATCTTAAGGGTAATCCCTATTTTTGATCCAAAATGAGTGGTGTGGTTGTGAATCTTCTTATCCAAATTTTCAATATGCTCTATGGTAGGCATTTTCTTTTCAATAGCATCTAGTCTTTGCATAACATGTTCTAGAGTTAAAATTGTTTCATTAATAATGATAGGTGGTGATCCCACTAAATTTCCCATAGCACTGAAAGCATCCATAGGGGGACAACTTAAGAAATTCCCTCCAGTAATAGTATCAAGAATGAATCTATACCAAGTAGTAATACCCACGTAAAAATTGCGAAGAAGGATAGTAGTGGATTGCTTACGAATAGATCTATTATGAGCATCACAAATTCTCTACCAAGCATCTTTTAAATCCCCCCCCTTGCTTAAAATTGAGAACTTCATTTGCGGGGTACATGAAACAATAGAAGAACTAGCCATAACGATAAAGCGGGCGAGCAAACACAAAAGCAAGCACGCAAAAGGCAAACGGAAAATATTTTTCTATTTTTTCGTAAAAGCTTTTAGAAGTGGGGGAGATTTAAACGGGAGGAAAATAGAAAATAATGTAAATGCAAGGAGGTGAAAGTTTATGCGTAGGTACTTGATAGATGTTGATGATGTCTCCCCCACAACGGCGCCAGAAATTCTTCCTGCTAGTTGTGAGCTGCGTTGCGATTTCCTCGAAGAGGAGAGGATGATGCAGTACAGTAGAGATAAGTATTTCCCTCAGTTATGAAACCAAGATTATTAATCTAGTAGGAGAACCAAGGAACACTATGTAAACAACACCTGCACACAAAAAACAAATACTTGCAACCCGACGCGTAGAGGGGTTGTTAATCCCTCAACGGTTATGAGCAAGATTAAATTGTATAGTTTTTGGTAGATAGATTAAAAAATACAAAACAAAATAAATAAAAGAAAATTGCAGCAAGGTATTTTTATTTTTAATATAGGAAAAGGATAGACCCGGGGGCCAAAGTTTTCACTACAAGCTTCTCTCGAGAAAATAGCATACGGTGGCTAAACAAATTACTGTCGGGGAATTGATAGAAAAGCAAATAATTATGATGATATCCAAGGCAATGATCATACATAGGCATCACGTCCGAGATTAGTAGGTCGAAATGATTCTGCATCTACTACTATTACTCCCAGCATCGACCGCTATCCAGCATGCATCTAGTGTATTAAGTTCATGGAAAAACAGAGTAATGCTTTAAGCAAGATGAAATGATGTAGACAAGATAAACTCATGTATGAATAAACCCCATCTTGGTACCCTTAATAGCTACGATACATATGTGTCATGTCCCTTTCTGTCACTAGGATTGAGCACCGCAAGATCGAGCCCATTACAAAGCACATCTTCCCATGGCAAGATAAATCAATCTAGTTGGCCAAACCAAACCAATAAATCGGAGAAGAAATATGAAACTATATTAATCATGCATAAAAGAGTTCAGAGAAAACTCAAATAATATTCATGGATAGATCTGGTCATAAACTCACAATTCACCGGATCCCAACAAACACACTGCAAAAAGTCATTACATCAAATAGATCTCCAAGAACAACAAGGAGAACATTGTATTGAGAATCAAAAAGAGAGAACAAGCCATCTAGCAACTAACTATGCGCCTGTGGGTCTGTGGTAAACTACTCAAGCATCATCGGAGGGGCGGCAAGGATGATGAAGAACCCCTCCATGATCGTTTCCCCCTCCAACGGAGTGCCGGAAAAGGCCCCAGATGGGATATCTCGAGAATAGAGGCTTGCGGCGGTGGAGAAAGTATTTTGTGGACTCCCTTGCAGGTTTCCTGATTTTAGAGTATTTATAGAGGCGGGCTTAGGTCAAAAGGAGGTCTGTGGGCCCCACTATGCACCAGGGTGTGCCCCAGGCCCCTGGCGCGCCCTGGTGCCTAATGGGCCACTCCTTCATCTTTTCGTGCCCTCTTGAAGCTTCCAGGGTCTCTTATTGCTAGAAAAAAAATCTCCAAAAAGTTTCCTGGCATTTGGACTTCGTTTGGTACTGATATTCTGCAAAGTCAAAAACAAGCAAAAAACAACAACTAGCACTGGGCACTAAGTTAATAGGTTAGTCACAAAAAATGATATAAAGTTGCTTGTAAATGTATATAAAACATCCAAGATTGATACTAATAGCATGGAACAATCAAAAACTATAGATACGTTGGAGACGTATCAATCATCCCCAAGCTTAATTCTTGCTCGTCCTTGTGTAGGTAAATGGTGAAAAAAGAATTTTTGATGAGGAATGCTACCTATCTATTTACTTGTACACCATACCTACCGAGAATTCCCAATATCTTCCATGCTAGATAAATCATAGGCGGTTCCCAAACAAAAAATAAAGTTTATTTCCTTTCCACCATTCTTACACAATCCATGGCTAGCCGTATCCACGAGTGCCCTCCATACCATCACTTTCCAAGGAATTTATTATTAACAACATATTAAAAAAATCATTTCGGGACTGGGCATCCCTATTACCTGCCACACTCTCATGCAATGACAAGTGAATAGACACTCATCGTGAGAATAAAATGCCTAGCATGGAAAATATTGGCCACCCCCTGCCGCTTCATAAGCAGTACGGGCACACAAAACATAAATTCATTTTGAAAATTAGAGTTGGCACATAAAAATTTACTTGGAACATCATGGAAATACCGCATATAGGTAGGTATGATGTACTCGTTTGGCACAACTTTGGTTTAAGGAGTTGGATGCACAAGCAACATTCTCGCTTAGTACAAATGAAGGCTAGCAAATAGATTGAGAAGCGACCAACCAAAAAAGAAACTATCATAAACACGCATTAAACATAACTAACATTGAATAATGGACCACAAGTAGGATATAACTTCGTTGCATAACTATTGAATTCCGTGCTTGCATAGGGAATCAAAAACCTTAACACCAATATTCTTACTAAAGCATAATTACTCACCAACATGACTCACATATCACTATCTCCATATCGCAAAACTATTGCAAGGAATCAAGTTTATAATATCCAATGATCTTCATGAAAAAAATTATTATATCCCTCTTGAATATTCATCACTTTGGGGCTAAATTCATATCACGTGCAAATTACCATTACTATTATCAACTCTCAAAAAGATTTAAGTGAAGCACGAGAGCATAAATATTTCTTCAAAATTTATCATATCAATTCTCAAAATAATTTAAGTGAAGCATGAGAGCATATTTCTTCAAAATTAAATCACCACCGTGCTCAAAAAGATTTAAGTAAAGCAATAGAGCAATTACCTAGCTCAATTTTTTTAAGTGAAGCACATAGAGCAATTCTAACAAATCATAATAAACTTATGGCTCTCTGAAATAGGTGTGTCCATCAAGGATGATTGTGACAAACTAAAAAGCAAAATAAGAAAAGACTCATATAATACAAGACGCTCCAAGCAAAACTCATGATATGTGACAAATAAAAATATAGCTTCAAGTAAAATTACCGATGGTCGTTAGAAGAAAGAGGGGATGCCTTCCAGGGCATCCCCAAGCTTAGTTTCTTGTGAGTCCTTGAATATTACCTTGGGGTGCCTCGGGTATCCCCAAGCTTAGTCTCTTGCCCCTCCTTATTCCTTCATCCATTGTGATCTCACCCAGAACTTGAAAACTTTAATCACACAAAACTTAACATAATCTTCGTGAGATCTGTTAGTATAACAATACAAATCACTACTTTAAGTAATGTTGCAAACCCATTGATATTTTGTTATTGCATTATACCTAATGTATTCTAACTTTACCATGGCTTATACGCCCCGATACAATCCATAGATTCATCGAAATAAGCACACAATGCAACGAACACAGAATCTGTCAAAAATAGAACAGTCTGTAGGAACCTGAATATTGCTCATACTTTTGTAACTCTAAAGATTCTCAATAATTCAGAGGACATGGGCAATTTGTATATAAATTATGTGAAAAAATCAGTGCAAGAACATGTTTTTGCGAATTTACAAAATTCCAGAACTGGGCGCAAAAGTTTCAGTTTTTCCACAGAATCAAGTCAACTATCATCCAACATAATCCTAAAGGCTTTACTTGGCACAAACACTAATTAAAACATAAGACGCACAATCATAACAGTAGCATAATTGTGTGTTTATTAAAAAGCAGAAAAGAAACAAAAATTTAAAGGATAACTGTTGGGTTGCCTCCCAACAAGCGCTATTTTTTTATGCCCCTAGCTAGGCATAATGCAAAATTTAAAGGACATATTTTATTTTTGTTCCATAGGTTGCCCTCATGATTGACTCATCAGGTGGCTTAATTCTAGTTCTAGGGAAGTGTTTCAACCCTTCTTTAACGGAAACTGAAATTTAATATTCCCTTCTTTCATGTCAATCACGGCACCTATTGTTCGTAAGAACGATCTACCAAGTATTACGGGGCAAGATGGATTGCAGTCAACATCAAGTACGATAAAATCAATGGGCACATGGTTCCTATTTTCAAGAATAAGAATATCATTAATTCCACCCAAAGGATTTTTAATAGTAGAATCCGCCAAGTGCAAATTGAGAGAACATTCATCTATATTGGTAAAACCTAGCACATCATATAGAGATTTCGAAATTCTGGAAACACTAGCACCCAAATCACATAAAGCATTGCACTCATAATTTTTAATCTAGACTTTAATGGTGGGTTCCCACTCATTATATAATTTTCTAGAAATTGAAATATCTAATTCTAGCTTTTCTTCTAAAGCTTTCATCATTGCTTCTACAATATGTTTAGTAAAAGCCTTATTTTGTTCATAGGCGTTGGGTGGATTTAGCATGGATTGTAACAAAGAAATACACTCAATGAAAGAGCAACTATCATAATTAAATTCTTCGTAATCCAAGAGAGTGGGTGCAGCACTAGTTAAAGTTTTTACCGATCCAATCCCAGTTTTATCAATTTTTTCAACAAGATTTTCACCCACCGAATTATGGGGACGCTGTCCGTGTCAAAACCGGCGGATCTCGGGTAGGGGGTCCCGAACTGTGCGTCTAGGGTCGATGGTAACAGGAGACAGGAGACACGATGTTTACCCAGGTTCGGGCCCTCTCTATGGAGGTAATAGCCTACTTCCTGCTTGATTGATCTTGATGAATATCAGTATTACAAGAGTTGATCTACCACGAGATCGTAGTGGCTCAAACCCTAGAAGTCTAGCCTGTATGATTATGATCGCCTCTACGGACTAAACCCTCCGGTTTATATAGACACCGGAGGGGACTAGGGTTGTACAAAGTTGGTTACAGAGAAAGGAATCTTCATATCCGAACGCCAGGCTTGCCATTCACGCCAAGGAGAGTCTCATCCGGACACGGGAGAGAGTCTTCTGTCTTGTACCTTCACGGCCTATCAGTCCGGCCCATGTCCAACAGGTCGGACGCCCGAGGACCCCTTAATCCAAGACTCCCTCAGTAGCCCCTGAACCAGGCTTCAATGACGAGGTGTCCGGTGCGTAGATTGTCTTCAGCATTGCGAGGCGGGTTCCTCCTCCGGTCACTTCAAAGTATCCTTCAAACACCGAAAATGTGTCCGGCTCTGCAAAGCAAATGCCACACATACAACCGCAGAGAGTATAATATTTCACGAGTCCAATCTGCTGACAACTTTTGTAGCGTGACATCACGTCCCTGCCCAGTCATTATTTCGGACCGTTTTTAGCCTCCCGCTCCATATTTCGAGATGCGGTTTTATTGGCACGTCTTGTCAAAGCAGAGATCGTGTCCCCTTATTGCGGGATTCTCATCAATACGGGCGTGGGTAATCCAACCTTTCTGTTGGCATGATCCATTGGAAATAGGCAGGCTTTAAGGCCTACGAGGAGACGTTTGATATTCATCGTCTTTATAAAGGGGCACAGACCCGTCTTTCTCCTCTACACCTACCTCTTCCTCAATCTTTCCAACCTTGAGTTCCAGCACCCAGGTTTCAACTTAATCGCTCTGAGCCTCCCAGCCATGTCCGGACCCAGCCCTCAAGGCCGGTGGGTGGCCTCCTCTGTCACAGAGGAGGATATCGCGAAGCTCCGGGCGGCAAGATACCTGACCGCGGAAATCCTCCACAGGCTCCCTGCTAAAGGGCAGATTATTCCTACTCCCAGATCCGGTGAGAAGGTCGTATTCATCTCCCACTTCCTCCGGGGGCTAGGGTTCGCTCTCCACCCCTTCGTTCGCGGACTCATGTTCTATTACAGGCTAGATTTTCACGATCTAGCTCCGGACACCTTCCTTCACATCTCAGCATTCATTGTCACGTGTGAGGCCTTTCTCCGCATTCCCCCACACTTCGGCTTATGGCTCAAGACCTTTAATGTGAAGCCGAATGTAATCAAGGGGAAGCACGGGGAGTGTGGTGGTGCTACGGTGAGCAAGCTCACCAATGCTCCTTGGCCAAAAGGTTCTTTCATGGAAACTTCCAACCTATGGCAGCGGGAGTTGTTTTACATCACTGAACCCCGTGGTACCAAGTGGGCAGCTACACCTGCGTTCCGATCTGGCCCTCCACTACGGCTTGCATCATGGATTAACAAGGGGCTGGACTGGGGATCAATTGATGAAGTGCAGACGCTACAAAGTCGCATCCGAAGTCTCCTCGAAAAGGACACCGGCCTTATCAATGTAATCCAGGTAATGCTAGCCCGCCGGGTCCTGCCGTGCCAGCGACGGCCCCTCCGCATGTGGGAGTTCAATCTGGAAGGACCACAGACCCTTCATCACTTCTTTGGCACGACGCATAGAGGAATGTGGAAGTTATTCTTCGGGACATGAAAATAGTGGCCGGATACCACTGAAGACATCGGCCTCTACTGCAACCATCTGGATACCTCGGTACACAGCTTAGTTAAATATCCTGTAGTAATATACTGAGGAGATAATCTTCGAACAGGGCTGGATAAAGAAGGCGGAACGAATTAGGTGTTCGGCCCCCCTTCCTGAAGACTCAGCTGATCCTGTGTTAACAAGGATGCTGGCCCCAGCGCCATATCAAGTGCCGGCGAAGGAGGACAAGGAGGAGAGCAAGAAGGCCAAAGGTGGCCTCCATTCTAAACGTACACCTGTCACTATGTCCGCGGAGATTGGAACTCCCTCCTCCGAAGACAAAAGAGAAGGAGAAGCCGACCTTCCTTCCCCTTATGGGAAGAAAAGGACTGCCTCAGAAGATTTGGAGGCTAAGGCTCCAAAGCGAGGGAAGATGTCCCTGTCAGGTGGTTAGGGCTCGGAAGACGACGTTGTCGCGCAGTTCCTCCATAAGGACAAGCCCCTAGCTGAATCGTAAGTGAACAAGGGCGTCCTAAACATATCCCATTCCTTTCCGGTTATAGGGGTAACATTTAAAATATATGTTTGCAGTCCAGCACGCAGCCTTCCTCAACAGTCTTCCTCCTCGAGGGATCTTCTTCTGGAGCAGATGGAAAGAGAGACGCCCCCACAGAACTTCTCGCCCAATAGGGCGGACGACTTCGAGGTGTCGCCCCGAAGGATCTTTTCTGATCAGCAAGTGATGCGAGGGACGATGAAGACCACGCCCGAAGGTGATACTTCGGTAATCGAGGGTCCGGGGCGTGCGACCCCTTCGGGGACCAACAATGAAGGCCCCGGACTATCCGGTTTACAGCCGCAGATGACTCTGGGGTCGAGTAAACATATCTCTTCGAAGGGAGTCCATACTCCCGCAGCCGCTTCCCGGAATCCGGGGGTGCCGGATACATTGATGGACATGTTGCAACATGCGTCCATCTTAGAGGAACAACGTACCTTAATGGGTACGGTAGTGGGGGGGATTCTGTCCGCGAGAAGCGGGTTGAATGAAGCCTTCACGAGCCTGCTAAGAGGCTTCGAGGTATGCAATGTAATATCTTTATTTGCACTGTACATGCAAAATGCACCTGTGTATAGATAGTAGCCCTTGAGACTCTGGTTGGCGTTCAAAACAAGGCGATCAGAGGATCAAAAAGATATTCCCAGGAAATAATCTATTTAACTGGAACACAGGTTGTTATGTCCATGGCGACTGCCCATGCTACAGAGGTTGCAATTCTGAAGCAGAAACTTGATGTGGCGGATGACGACATCACGCTAATTAATAGGCGGCTCGACGAGGCACAAGGTATATTTTGGGGCAGCCAGTATATGTATGTAGAGTAACATGAGCGCGAAGCTGAGAATTATATACTAAGATATGTATAACTGCATATAGTGCTGCCTCGGTTGAGACCCTTCGGGCAAAGCTCGCCCGGGCCAAGGAGCAAGCCAGCGTGAGTAGTGCGGCTGCCGAGAGGGTAGCTGCTGAGTTAAAGACCGAACAGGCTGCTCGGCACCAGTGTGAGGAGAGAATATCAACCATGGCTTGCGAGCTAAAGGATGCCACTGTCCGATACGAATTCCTCGATAAGGATAACAAAGCAAAGACGGTCGATCTCGACAAGGCCTTACGAGAGGCGAGAGAAGCACGGTCCGAGTCTAGGGCTACTCGGGAGGAGATCTGGCAAGCTGGGGAAATAGCGGCTGGTAAGCCCTTCTTATTATAGACTTAATTCGGCGATCCGAAGTATGCCCCGCTTAATGATGTGGAGTTCTCCAGACGCATTCTTGGATTTGCTAAAGAGTGTATCCGTGCGGCGCAGTTTTACCAAGCGCGGGAAGGACATGCACCGGAGAAGCTTTTCTAGTCGCAATTCGGCATGCCAAAGCATCCGATGTTGCTGAACGAACAAATGGCCCAGTGGGCCGAGCTCCACAAGATATCCGGATCTGCCATGAAGGACGTCGTGGTCCGGCTATGGCCGACTGAGCCAATTCCGAATAGTTATTTTGGTTTGGTGCAGCGACTTGTTGATGCGGTGCCGCGTATCGACGCCGTTTAGCGGTCAACGTGCATTGAAGGTGCACGGATGGCCCTTGCTCGCGTCAAGATGTACTAGGCGAAGATGAAGACCACCGATACTGCAGCAAAGAGCCCGCCCGGGGGCAAGGATCATCAGACACCGGAACATTATTTTGAGGATGTCCTAGAGGGCGTCCGCTTGATAGAGGGTCAGTTCTCGAAGGATATGATATTCGAGTGAATGTACCGAAATTGTAAAAACAATATTATGATATATTATAGGCTATGTTTTTTGCCTATAATTTTTTATGCCTCCTGTGCGGCCGTTTTTGTATAATCTGAAAGTTTACCAGTCGTCGGCTTCAGCCCCCTCGCATATAATACGGGGGTGTTCGGAAAAGCACGTGATCACTCTTGACCCAACGTCTTGGTTCGTAAAGGGGGTGTCAATGCAGCGAACTAGGCAATCGGACTATAGGGCTTTAACACTTTCACTTAGCCATAGGAGTTTGACGGCGGGTCTACGATATAGCCCCTGGTATGTACGCGATTATCCGAATACGTTGCGTTACATAGCTGACCAGAAGAATGGTCCTTCGTGTAAGATGGAAGGAATCGCGAAGGATTCTGATAAGTCATCAAGTGGTTGACCAGCTCTCGCCGCATCATGACAGTCAGTTTTCGGCTTTCTCTACTGAGGCGCTTGACCAGATGAACTGGAAACGCAATCACAGTAGTTCTCCCTTTACTACCTTAGCTGATAGGGCGGAACGTAAGGTAGTAAGCACAGGAGCCGGGCAACCCAACTATTGACCAAAGACATGATTCGGAGTTGATGCATATAAGGCCAAACTTGTGGCGCCGAAGTGTGCTATAAAGCTGTTCGGACTTATCGGCAACTCATATGTTGCCATATCGAGCCCCTAGCAATTTGTGCCGAGGTGCGTGCGTGAAACAACCGAAGAAGCAAAATTCAGTTCTTTAGAAAAAGCAGATACTGCATACGGACTATGTTCATTGGAATCTGATTGACACATCAAATGCGATCTTGCGGATTATAACGCCACTACCCGGGCTATTTAACATGCCGGGGGTCGAAGGCTGAGGAAAAAAGGCACTTTACAGGTTTGAAATAAAGAGTGTAGTCTACAAAAAATCATTTGGACCTCCAGCCGCATGTCTGCGCTGCCTTGCCTCAGCGAAAGGACTCCTTGGTAGGAATAGCCTTTGGTTAGCTATACGAAGCCGGACTCAAAAAGAGTCCGTGAGATGACCAGGCTTTGAGTCACCTCTGGTAAAGGATAAAAAATAGTTAGAAAAAAGTAATGGAAAAGGCTATGTGAGTGCGAACCGTATTGTAGGTCCGTCCGAATTGTGCCTCCACTGATGACCAGGGTATTTTAAGTGCATAATTATGTATGCGCGGTACAAACTTCGTGGCTATATGAGGCGAACAACGGAGGCCGAACTGCTAATCCAGCTCTGGGTTTGATCGGTCCTGTTTAACAAAGACCGGCGGCTTGATGGCCGATATATACGCGGCATGATGAGGCCGCTCTGTGCTTCGGCCGCAGTAGCCGTAGTATGCTCCTCTATACGGAAGGAGCATTCCGTATTGCCGTTTACCATGATGACGCCACGTGGACCGGGCATCTTAAGCTTTAGATAGGCGTAGTGTGGGACCGCATTAAAACGAGTAAAAGTGGTACGCCCGAGCAGTGCATGGTAGTTATTGCGGAACGGGACGATATTGAAGGTCAAGCCTTCGCTTCGAAAGTTGTTCGGCGAGCCGAAAACGACTTCCAGTGTAATTGAGCCCGTGCAGTGAGCTTCTATGCTGGGTACTGCTCCCTTGAAGGTAGTTGTGGTGGGCTTGATTCTTGAAGGATCAATGCCCATTTTGCGGACAGTGTCTTGGTAGAGCAGATTAAGGCTACTGCTGCCGTCCATAAGGACTTTCATGAGATGGAACCCATTAATAATTGGGTCGAGGACCAGGGCTGCCGATCCTTCGTGACGGATACTGTATGGGTGGTCCCTGCGATCAAAAGTGATCGGGCAGGTCGCCCATTGGCTAAATTTTGGGGCGATCGGCTCTATGGCGCAGGCGTCCCGCAGTGCGCGCTTGCGCTCCCCTATAGGGATGTGCGTCACGTATACCATGTTTAATATTTTTACTTCGGGGGGAAATTGCTTCTAACCCCCGGTGTTCGGTTGGCGAGTCTCTTCATCATCGCTGTCACTAGGCGGCCCCTTCCCCTTGTGTTCGACATTGGGCTTGCCGGCTTGTTTAAAGACCCAACAACTTCTGTTGGTATGATTGGCCGGTTTATCGGGGGTGCCATGAATCTGGCAGGGCCAGTTCAGTATATTGTCTAAATTGGATGGTCCGTCTTTGTTTGCCTTGAATGGCTTTTTCCGTTGAACGGGTTTTGAGCCGCTAAATCCGGCGTTGACTGTCGTGTCTTGCATTCCTTCATTGTTATTTTGACGCTTTTGTTTATTCCGTCGTGGCCTGCTATTGTCTCGAACTTCAGAAGTGCCCGGATCACTGGTGCTATTGCTTCTACGAGCTAGCCAGTTGTCTTCTCCCGCGCAAAAGCGGGTCATCAGAGCAGTAAGGGCTGCCATGGATTTTGGTTTTTCTTGACCGAGGTGGCGGGCGAGCCACTCATCTCGGACGCTATGTTTAAAGGCCGCGAGGGCTTCGGCGTCCGGACAATCGACAATTTGGTTCTTTTTAATTAAGAACCTAGTCCAGAGCTTCCTGGCTGACTCTCCGGGCTGTTGGACTATGCGCTTAAGTCATCGGCATCCGGAGGTCGGACGTATGTACCTTGGAAGTTGTCGTGGAAGGCGTCTTCCAGGTCCTCCCAGCTGCCAATGGAGTTTTCGGGCAGGCTGTTCAACCAGTGCCGAGCTGGTCCCTTGAGTTTTAGTGGGAGGTATTTGATGGCGTGAAGATCATCCCCGCGGGCCATATGAATATATAGAAGGAAATCTTCGATCCATACCGCAGGGTCTGTTGTCCCATCATATGATTCGATGTTCACGGGTTTAAACCCTTCTGGAAATTCATGCTCCATTACTTCATCAGTGAAGCAGAGGGGGTGTGCGGCGCCTCTATATCGGGCCACGTCGCGACGTAGCTCGGATGGAGTCCATTTGCGTTTTTCGGCCCGGGCATGATTATGCGTGTCACATCCGGCTAGATAGCCGTCATCACGTGTCGGGGCATGCCCCCGCGATCCGTAGATCGATCTGGTCTGTCCTACTCTACTGTCCAGGTCCTGCCGCAGGTCATATGTATATCCCTGAGCTGTTTTATCTCTGCCTTTATGGCGAGGTAGTACGGGCTGGTGTTCGGCTTGAGTTGCCGTTTTGTCCCGGCCACGTGGTGGTCGGTCAGTCGGCATTACGCGCTGATGGTACAGGCTCGAGTGCCTCGTCATCAAATTGAGGTAGCAATTTGCGCTTCAAGTAACTTCTGGTTGGGCACTCGAGGCCATATTCCTCGGCTGCGAGGACATCAGTCCATCTATCGTTGAGCAGATCTTGATCAGCTTGAAGCTTATGCTGCTTCTTTTTCAGGCTCCTTGCAGTGGCTATTAGCCGGCGCTTAAAGCGCTCCTGCTCGAGAGGTTCCTCAGGTATGATGAAGTCTTCGTCACCGAGGCTCACCTCATCCTCGGAGGGTGGAAGATAATTACTGTCCTCCGAGTCTTCGTTTATGGCCTGTTCATCAGGTCTAACTTTCCCATCTTCTCGTTCGTCCTGTTCGGAAGTTGGCTCAACGGGGTCTTCATTGTCTTCGGCATCGTCCGGAGTATTGTTTTCTCCTGTGTCGGTATTGCTGTCTTTTCCACAGCATGACTTAGAGCGGCGCCGCTGACGTCGGCGCTTTGGCTGTATCTCAGGAGGTTTATCCTCGACTGGGTCTTCCTTATCGTCGCCGCTATTCTCTTTGGGTGTATCCACCATGTACACGTCATACGAAGAAGTGGCCGTCCCACGTCTGGTAAACGGCTGGTTTTGGGCCTCCTCTTCTCTGGCATCGTCGTCCATACCGTCGATGTCTTCGGAGCCGTAATCGAGCATGTCGGTTAATTCCTCAACAGTGGCTATAAGGTGGGTGGTGGGTGGGACGTAAAATTCCCTGCTCTCAGCCCCTAGTCCGGGCTGGGCATAGTTCGGATGTTGCTTCTCCGTAATGACAAGGGATCACATTAAGTCCAGAGCCTCGCTTAAGGGCGAGGTTTGGCCTGAGAGAAGAGAGCTCGTGGAGTACGGCGAGAGGGAGACTTCTTGGCCGAATTCACACGATGCTGACTCCGAGGATTCGGAGCCAGTGTCCGGAGAAGGGTTCGGCTTCATGATGGTTGCCAGCGACACTTCTTCCCCCGGCTCTCCCATAATGGGCCTAGTTGCCACAGACAGTCCGGCGAACTCGGGGAGCTCGTCTTCGGACCTGGCGTACGCTCCGGATCTAAGGCCAGAGCGGAGGTTGGGGGCGTGAATCCTTGGAAGATCAAGTCTCCTTGGATATCCATGACATAGTCCAGATTTCCAAAACTAATCTGGTGACCTAGGGCCTAGCTGTTGATCTGCTCTAGATGGCCAAGCGAGTTGGCCCGCAGTGCGAAGTCGCCGAACACAAAGATCTGTCCAGGGAGGAAAACCTCCCCCAGGGCAGCATTGTTGTAGATGATTGATGGAGCCATCGAACCTTCTGGTGACGACACAGCGGAACTCTCAATGAAAGCACCAATGTTGGTGTCAAAACCGGCGGATCTCGGGTCGGGGGTCCCGAACTGTGCGTTTAGGGTCGATGGTAATAGGAGACAGGAGACACGATGTTTACCCAGGTTCGGGCCCTCTCTATGGAGGTAATACCCTACTTCCTGCTTGATTGATCTTGATGAATATGAGTATTACAAGAGTTGATCTACCACGAGATCGTAGTGGCTAAAACCCTAGAAGTCTAGCCTGTATGATTATGACCGCCTCTACGGACTAAACCCTCCGGTTTATATAGACACCGGAGGGGACTAGGGTTGTACAAAGTCGGTTACAGAGAAAGGAATCTTCATATCCGAACGCCAGGCTTGCCATCCATGCCAAGGAGAGTCTCACCCGGACACGGGAGAGAGTCTTATGTCTTGTACCTTCACGGCCCATCAGTCCGGCCCATGTCCAACAGGTCGGACGCCCGAGGACCCCTTAATCCAGGACTCCCTCAGACGCCTTCTAACTAATTTGAATGTCTTTCATTCCCCTTATCATCAATTTTAATATTGCTAAACAAAGAATCAATAGATGAAACACCAATCATTTTAATATCCTCATCGTTACTACGAAACAAATCAGGAGGAATCGCATTTTCTAAAAAATCTTGTTTAGCTCTTAGCATAGCGGTTCTTTTCTTACTCTCATCCATGGAGACATATAAAGATTTACTTGATTCATTAATATCAATCTTAGGAGGTAAAATTTAGTCTTGAGATTTTCCACATCATAAATAATTCTATCAATGCTCCTAGACATATCATCAATTTTACTCAATTTTTCTTCTATCGTAGTGTTGAAAACTTTTCGAGCATTAATTAATTCTTTGATATGATTCTCAAGATCATAGGGCATCCTATTATTATTACCATAGGAATTGCCATAATTATTAGAGGAACTTCCTGGGAACGGCCTATGATTAAAATTACCTCCATAAGCATTATTATTAAAGTTGTTTCGCGAGACAAAATTCACATTTATGAGTTCACTATTTTGCTCAATCAAGGTAGACAAAGGCACATCCTTAATATCAATAGGAGCATTTTTACAAGCAACCAATTTCATAAGTGCGTCAACTTTGTCACTCAAAGTACTAATTTCTTCAACAGAATTAACCTTTTTACTAGTAGGTGCTCTTTCAGTATGCCATTGTGAATAATTTGCCACAATATTATCAAGTAATTTAGTGGCTTCACCCAAAGTAATCTCCATAGCGGCGGAATCTAAAGATTTCTAGAGACAAAATTCAATCCCGCATTTTTTTGTATGATCATCCATAAATTTAAACCATGAGTAGGGAAATTTCTTAGCATTAATTTCATCCTTTCCCGGGATTGCGCAACATGTTCATGTTCAAGTTGCTTGAAATTTTATTTCTAAGGCAAATAATTTTCATGGAAGGAAAATACTTAGTAATAAAAACATCTTTGCACTTATCCCATGAATCAATACTATTTCGTGGTAAAGATAAAAACCAAATTTTTGCACGACCCCGCAAAGAGAATGAGAATAATTTTAATTTCACAATATCATTGTCCACATTTTTTTTATTTTGCATATCGCACAATTCTACGGAAGTGTTCAGATGGGACGCAACATCCTCATTAGGATTGCCGAAAAATTGCTCTTTCATAACAAGATTCAATAAAGCGGTATTAATATCTTAAGACTCTGCACTAGTGGCGGGAGGAGAAATCAGAGTACTAATAAAATCATTATTATTTGTATTAGAGAAATCACACAATTTTGTATTTTCAAGAGACATCGTGAGTACGCAAACAAAATCACAAGCAAGCAAAAGATCGAACAAGAAAAAGGCAAACGAAAAATATTTTTGTATTTTTGTAAAAAAAAAATAGAATGGGGGAGATGAAAACGGAAGGCAAATGGAAAATAATGTAAATGCAAGGAGATGAAATTTTTGCGTAGGTACTTGATAGATGTTGATGATGTCTCCCCGGCAACGGCGCCAGAAATTCTTCCTGCTAGTTGTGAGCTGCGTTGGGATTTCCTCGAAGAGGAGAGGATGATGCAGTACAGTAGAGATAAGTATTTTCCTCAGTTATGAAACCAAGGTTATCAATCCAGTAGGAGAACCAAGCAACACTATGTAAACATCACATGTACACAAACAACAACTACTTGCAACCCAACGCGTAGAGGGGTTGTCAATCCCTCCACGGTTACGAGCAAGATTATATTGTATAGTTTTTTGATAGATAGATCTGACCAAAATCTATGCCTACCTATTAATAAAGGGCTATCACTTCTTACCACTGTAATTTCTTCTGTTTTTGGTCAGTCCACCTCGCTATTGTATTATATAGTTTAAGAATCTATAAGGTGGTAATAAAATTTCTGTCTGTCCAAGATTTTTCATAAACCACATCTACTCGCAGCGTCGTTTTCAGCCCATTTTCCCAGCCCAACGAAGGATGGCCCAGTGCAGTCCGCGGGAGGCAAAACATAGTGGCTAGTTTGGTGATTTGAACTCATGACCTGATGGCAAACAACTACTGTCAGACCAGCTATGCTACCTTACACTATGTGTTGTAAGGAAAGCTTGATTCATTATTAGTCCTACCTCGCTCCCTTGGACACAATCCTCTCAATTTAAATACGTCTTTAAATTTTCTGGGTATCAAGGAGCCTTCTTAGGAGTCAGTAAGGAAGGAAATAATTTGTCATGTTCAAATAAATAAGGAAGGAAAGGAGAATAAGCCGTTGGTCCATTCCTCTATAGGATTGGAAAGAAAATAAGGAAGGAAATAAGTCGTCCGGGCGGAAAGAGAGAAAACAAGGATGAACCCTGCTGCCGAAATTAAGGAAGCAAAATCGAATCCTATCCTGAAATTAAGGAAGGAAAGAGAGAAAATCTATCGAGAACGGATTTTTACAGCCCGGGTGCCTAGGCACCCATTATCTCACCGTTGGTCCAGAAAGTAGCTCGTGGGGATATGTGATGTAAAACTGTAGCGATAAAACTATTAGCAGACTTGCTAATCGCTAAACGGGCCTAGAACGACACTGTGCCTGTAGGTGTGATTCCCCTAGCAACGGAGACGTGGACTTGACATGTCGGTCCATGTTAAATAAAAAAATAGAGAAAGGCAGACGAGGCCACTTCATCTACAGTACCACTGTTCACATCTGTGCGACGTACATATTGGGGTCAGCAGACGAGCAGCAGGAGATTGCACGGCCGGCTCTGCCAGATTCCTTTTCTGGACTAGTCTCGTTTCTTGGTGTTCAAATCGTGATGACAGGCCAGCTTACCTTTTTCTTCCTAAAGAAAGATTCCTGCAAATAATAACGGGCCTAGACGCTGCTGAACACCATATTGCGTATGGTCAAGGACTACACTGGCCCAAGGTATATACTACATTCATGAGAGAGGTTTTACGATGCAATTTTTTGCTTCTAAAAGCACACTTAATCAAAGTTTTTTTACATGCTTTTTATCGTGTTTTCAGTGAACCTGGAATTTCGTTCGGATTCATCAAGAACCATAATACAAGGGTGGGTCCCACGTGCAGAAAATGCAACCTGATCCAGTGCACTGTCCATCACACTACGACATCTAGAACTACTGATTAAAAATAGGATGTTACCGGAACAGGCCCCGTGCGACGAGCAGGCGGCCTATCCGTCGCCGCAGATGAAGAAGACAACGAAGCCTCCTCTTGCAAGTGGATAGCAATTCCAGGTTGCATGTTCCCCATTCTCACGCTGATCCACCCTCGCCTTCGCGCATCGACGCCGACTTCCTCACCGGCGGCGTTACCTACCTGCTCCGGTGGCCTCTAATGGCGTCTGAAGAATGGAGGGGCAGCCAGCTAGCGGAAAAGAGAGAGACCAAAGTGATAATGCAGTGAGACGGGCCATAAGACTGGACAACACAGCGTCAGTAGGTGTTCCAGGTACAAGGTATGATCGTGTTGTGCCTGGGAGCGTCCGCATGTGTTTAAGGGTCGGCATACGTGGTATGTAGATGCTCTTAGCACTTGTACCAAGTACATTCAGGCAACCCCACCGTGCAACACCCAACATAATAATAATATTAACATGATCAATAAAAAATGAAGAAAGCTTTTTTTCGTGAACATCGAGAAACTCATGCGGCCAAGGTACCTGGTACATTAAATGGATAACATATACTTGTACGGTACATTCAGTCATACTTGTACCTGCTATATTCAGACGATCCCATCATACAACACCAAACATAATAATGGTACTGACATGATCAATACAAAAACTGAAGAAAGCTTCTTTGTGTGAACATTGTGAAACTCATGCAGCCGAGGTACCTCGCTCGGACATTTCCCTGACAACATTCATGAGCTTCTCGCATCCGTCTGTGTCGAACACGAACAACTCCCATTATGCACACCCATATGTCGCGAACACAAGCTTGTCTCCTTTCTTGATATCGGGACGAGCACCCAACTTGTAATGATGCCATGAGATTGATGCTCTTACAGCGGTATAGTGAGTATGATCGTAGTTGTCAGACAAGAGAACAATAGAATCCAATGTAATTTGTTCGAAAACATCACCACCAATTTCTTCGAAAAATAGAATCCAATGTTCTTTGTTCAAGATAAGAGAAAATATCATTTTAAGTGTTGGCGGAGATAAATTATATTAATAAATAAATTATTATTTGCAAAATAATTCCCAATTTCATTCTAAATATACCCGTTCGCTCCTACGGACACAAGGCACCCATGCTAGGGTTTCCGCTACCTCCCGTCGGGCAGCCGCCGACCTGCCTCCCGGTTTATATAAAAAAATATTGATATTCACAATAGAAATACAATATCATTAGATCTATCATGAAAAATGTTTTTATATATTATATCTATTTGATATTGTGGATGTTTGTATTTTTTTTATAATATAAGTTTGGTCAAACTTTGAAGAGCTTGACTTCGAAAAAATTCTAATATGTTGAGTGAAAAAACGGGGGAGTACATCAAGGTACAAGAATTGGAAGACAGACATTTTACATTTTTTAGGCTGGTTATAGGCTGCGACTTTGACATTAGCTGTTTGGCTGGGGTCAAATGATTTTTGGGTGTGGGGTCACACACAATATTTATTAAAGGTATTAGCTGGAAGCCTGAATGTCACTGGTTTCAATTGACACCATTCAGCCACGTGGGAGCTCCGTCCCTGCTAGACGGCTAGCGTGTGTGTCTCAAGCAACAAGAGCAAAGTAAAAAATAAGTTATTTACTGTTACTATTCAACTAGATACCAGTGGTAACTACGGTCCAATCTTGCAGCTTGCCGAGGTCGCAGCTCCGAAGAGTTTCTTCCTTGAGCTTCTCAGTCTGTATGGCCTCGTCCGCCGACGCTGCTCGAGAGATCATATGAAGACGCATGATGCCAGTTTCGTCACTTGAACATCACCAGACAGCGGCTGATGGCAGATTGCTAGGGCTTTGTGTTTGGCGCTAGGCGCCCTGTAGCGGCAGCTCTGCAAGTTTCATTGAGCTTTTCAGTCTGTATGGCCTCGTCCGCCGGCGCCGCTCGAGAGGTCATATAAAAACGCATGATGCCAGTTTCGTCACCTGAACATCACCACGCAGTGGCTGATCGCAGATAGTTAGGGCTTTGTGTTTGGGCGCTAGGCGCCCTGTAGCGTCAGCTCCGCATCCTTTTCTTCGTTGAGCTTCTCAGTCCCAATGCATCTGGTCTTGTCGCCACGCGTGGAGTCATCGTCCTCCAGCGAAGCCGTGAACGTCTCCGAGTCGGCGAGGGGATCACCACATTCATTGGGAACTCAGGTGGTGTTTGGTTCTCTAGTCCTAGGATTTTTTCTAGTCCCAACTAAAAAGTCTCTAGTCCCTAAAAAGTCCCTTTCTGTTTGTTTTCAGAGACTAAAAAGTTCCTAGTCCCTTTGTAGAGGTTATTAAATGACCATGTTGCCTCTAGTATATATAAAAATAACAATCAAACAACACCATGGGGTGGCGGGCCAATGGGTGCATGGAGGGGCATTATTGGAAAAGTTCCAAAGTCCCAAAAAGACTCTCCTTGAGGTGGTGTTTGGTTCTCTAGTCCTGGGACTTTTTCTAGTCCCAACTAAAAAGTCCCTAGTCCCTAAAAAGTCCATCCCTGTTACTAAAAAGTCCCTAGTCCCTTCCTAGAGGTTATTAAATGACCATGTTGCCCCTAGTATATAGAAAAATAACAATCAAACAACACCACGGGGTGGCGGGCCAATGGGTGCAAGGAGGGGCATTATTGAAAAAGTCCCAAAAAGACTCTCCTTGAGGTGGTGTTTGGTTCTCTAGTCCTAGAACTTTTTCTAGTCCCAACTAAAAAGTCCCTAGTCCCTTCCTAGAGGTTATTAAATGACCATGTTGCCCCTAGTATATAGAAAAATAACAATCAAACAACACCATGGGGTGGCGGGCCAATGGTTGCATGGAGGGGCATTATTGGAAAAGTCTCAAAAAGTCCCAAAAAGACTCTCCTTGAGAGTCTTCTTCATTTAGTCCCAAATGCCTAGTTTAGTCCCTAAAAAGTCCCTCTCGTTTGGTAAAAAAGTCTCTAAGAGGGACTTTTTCTAATCCCTACACAAAAAAGTCCCTGGAAACAAACACCCCATGAGAGTCTTCTTCATTTAGTCCCAAATGCCTAGTTTAGTCCTAAAAAATCCCTCCCGTTTGATAAAAAGTCTCTAAGAGGGACTTTTTCTAGTCCCGACACAAAAAAGTCTCTGGAAACAAACACCCCCTCAATGATGCCGCTCTTGCTAGACAAAAATATTGTAGGTTTAATTATCTATAGGTGTTTTATGGCGTGGTAGACCAAAATATTGTAGATGTAATTTTCTAGTTTATTTTATGATGGGGAGATGTAATTATCCATATTTGGGGCTTAGGGATAGAGACCCTTCCGTAAGAAGCCGGTATTTTCTGATTAACGTGGAATTTTTAGACTAATTCTCTTGCTTTTAATTATCCCATCATTCACTTTTTATATATAATAGATGGGATCATCTGTGAGCGATGCATGTATTTTAGGATTTCGCAAAAACGTTGTTCAACTGATAGGTATAGAAGAGGCCACACAACTCTTTACATAACTAATCTGAGGCCTTTGGAAAATTTCTGCATGTTGGGGATGCACATGCAGCACCAATGGTCAAAGTGCATGCACCGCTGGTGAGTTGTCTCATCGACAGACACTGACCTGCCTGACCATAGGTTGCATGCACCTCCTGTCACCTACGCGTAGTCATGTGCCTGTCGCCTACTCTGGCTGTTTCAGCCTAGCAGCACCTTTGTTTATCTCGGTTAAATGGCCTGGCACATGCACAGAAGCATGGCGCCGAGTCAGGTCTAGAGGACACCCGTTTATTAATTATGCTACTTCCTCAGTTTTAAAATATAAGTCTTTTTTAAAGATTTTACTATAGACTACGTATGCAGCAAAATGAGTGAATATACAATCTAAAATATGTCTATATACATCCGTATGTAGTTTGTAGTGGAATCTCTAAAAAAACTTACATTTAGAAACGGAGGGAGACTTCTTTTTCATTAGGCACTGAGTCAGGCCTAGAGGACATATGTTTGTTTCACAGCCACGCAAATGAATTTGACGAATAACTTTTCTTTTCATAAGACAGAAGCATATAATTGAGGTTTAAAGCGATCATGTATATTGAACATACTTCATAAACAATATATGAAATATGTCCTGTATGGTAATTTTGCTCAGGAAATATCTTTTTCGATTCGTAGTTCGACATCTTTCCTGCTGAGCTGCACCTGGGCGATGGTGAAATGCAAAACGAGACTGAACTAGTTCTCGAGGAGATACGATTCTAGGGTAGACCATGTTACCCAATCCAAATCTCAGGGCCATTGATGACTCCGTGTAGAAAAAAATATCAAAGTGCAACATGGTTTTCAAGGATATTACGATCCTCACGTCGGCAGACGCACCCGACCTGAGTCTCAAGAGCTAGTGCACACTATGTTTCTATTCCTAAAGTATGCTGCTAAGTAAGGACTTGATCTTCAGGCTGATTTCACCAATCAACCTGGGTCTCAGGGGCTATTAGGTTAGCCATTTTATTCTATACTTCATGTGCATGCCAGACTTTAGACCATCACACACTAAAAATGTCATTTCCAATAGCATTTTGGAGCGATGATTTTGTTTTCTTTTGCCACGGCTTCTACAAATGTCATTTCATGATGAAATTTTACGAACGTTTAAAACTTTTGTCAATGTTTGTCACTACAAAAAATCTAGACTTTTTTGAAAAGAAATCAATACTTTTTCATTTTTCAATATATGTACCTGGTACAATCAACACACAGTAATTGAACTTGGTACATTCGGAACGAGTGATTCGAGAAAAAAACCATTATATATTTACCAGAAACGAAGGTGTGTGTCAAACATGGAACCTGATGGATGAACAAGAACAATTACTATGGTCGGATATCTATGTCGTTTTGATGCATAACTTGGTATTAGCATCAGCTCTGGATGATGGCATGATACTCTTTCAATTAAAAAAAGGCTGGTAATGCTTGCATATTTTTGTCTATGAACCGTTGGCCCAAATAAATCTATGTGCAACCCGTGAAGCACGATATGATCACACAGCGCCAGATGCACCGCCCGTCTCCTCAACAGTAATCCGCAGGTGTCCTGTCAGCAGACCTACACATGAGAGGGCCTAGCATCTGCTGCCTACTCTGCGTACTCCTATGCCTACTTGCCCCTAGGGTCCGCGCCATTAGCATCGTCAGAATGGCCTGGATAAGCGGCTGCCGCTGCTACTGCTCTGCTGTTCGGCAGACCATGGCACGAATCTTATCATGACTGAACGGACCAGATAAGCGGGGGCCGGGGCACCCGGGTGCTATAGCATCTTTCCGAAATCTATAAGGATGGAACTACTCCTGAAAATAAGGATGAACCCTGCTGCTGAAATTAAGCGACGAAGGAAAGAGACAGTCGATAGTTTAATCCCGTAAAAATCGCTTCAGCATCGCTAATGCCACTGCACTTGATGCGCGACCATGGATGGCGCTCAGACGCGGGAGGAGCAACAACCATCATCACGGCCTCTATAGGCTGCTCAACGAATCGCTGCTCCGGCTGCTTGTTGATCTCAATCTTTGTACACCTCATAAATCCCTATGTTGAGTTCGTATTTCTTGTAGATCGAGCATAAAGGTTATAATGTGTTTTTATTTTTGTTTGTCTGACTTTGGAGTACTCATGCATGTTTTGCTCTGCTTTTCAAGTCATGATGATTTTCTCCCAGTTTTCCAAAATTTAGGGCCTATATAAACAACTAAATAGACTAACCATAGTAAGAGTGTGTTTATAGTACAGTCTATAGTCGACATGGCAGCGTATTATAGACAACACCCGCCTAAATAATTGCACAAAGCAAGAGGTTATCGCCTCGAGTGCCTTTGCAGGGTGGTGTTTGCAACCAGGAGTCTAGGACACCATCAGCACGCGATCCTCCCTTGCCATCAGTTGCAGGATGTCCAGCCGGCCCGGCTCCTCTCCCTTCATCGTTTTTTGGGTCACATCTAGAGGATCTGTTTCCGCCTCAACAAGGCGTGCCGAGCGAACATCGGCTTCGTACGCTGTTTCTCAACCGCGCCACTGCCGTTAGGGACCCAGGAGCATCCTCCTTGCAGATTACCAGTTCACTCTGGTGCATCACATTCTTGCGGGGTGCTGATTACTCCAAGCCAATGCATGTTACCGAGAAACAGTATTATGTGGCGATGCACGTTTACAAAGCAACAGGATCAACTCTTTCCTAGGTAAACAGAAACACATGTGTGCAGCAGCAGCAAAATACAAGTTGCCAGCTAGCTTGATTTATCTGTGTTAGCATAATGATGAATATGCACGCACGCTACTTGGCATATTATGTTTACAAAGCTGCATCCATCCGGCGGAGAGTACATGGCTCGATTTATTGCTCCCAATAACTCGCACGTAAGCCAACAGGCGCACATCCACAACTGCATCGAGTTAATTTAGCCTTTTATAATGATGTTTGTTTTTCTGCTCCTCCTAGACGAGAGTAGATGCACCCTTTGAAATCAGTTTCTCTATAGCTAAATTGATTTCTACAAGGAGGAGGAAAGAAAGGTTTTCTTATGCGATGGAGGAAAGATGTAATTTCGTATTCCTACAATTCTGAATTTTTCATCTATTGATTTATTTCTATCTGACTTCATATGTGTTTTGCATAACTCGAAGAGTGCTAGAGAGTGACATGATCGAGATGGACCTAGAGGGGGGTGAATAGGTACAATTACAAATTTTAATTGTTACTTAGCAATTTAAGGCAATAATGCGGAATATGAAAGTGAGCCTAACAATTGCAAGTGTGATGCTAAGAGCTAAGCAAGGTAAACAAGTGACACTAGTAGGTGAGTAAGCAAGCACAATATGATATAAGTAAAGACTAAGAGACAAGTAACCACAAGTAGGAAGTTAGGGTTAGGGATAACCGAAACTCCGAGAGACAAGGATGTATGCCGATGTTCACTACCTTGAAGGGAAGCTACGTCACCGTTAGAGAGGTGGATGTTACCACGAAGGCACACCAACACCACGAAGGCTCACCCTATTCTCCCTTTGAGACAACACCATGAAGGCGTTCCTCAAGCACTAGTGGTAGACCTTGGGGTGGTCTCCAAACCCTCACAAACTTTTCTGGGGGTAATCACAATGATCGATTCCTCATCGAAAGACTCCTGCCGCCTAGGAGTCTCCAACCTTCAAGATTAATAAGATCCGAGGGGAAAAAGCTCAAAACTTGCTCAAATCACGATTTGCTTCGGTCACAAGAAGGAGAGGGAGAAGATCTTTCTTTTGATTGGAACAACTCTTTCAAACTCTCAAGAATCAAACCGGGATCTCGGATTTCGTGGATGAGCAAGAGAGACGGAGCACAGGTGTTCTTGGGGCGTGTTGGAGTGGATTGTTCAACCTTATCTCGAAGAGGTAAGGATCTATTTATACCCACAACAGATTAGAGCCGTTTTGAGTAGATGTTGACTTGTCCGGATGATCTGGACAGCGTCCGGATGATCTGGCTATTGTCCCGGATGTAAGTGGTAGCATCAGAGCTGCGTAGAGGCCGGACAGTCCGGAGGACAGCCCGAATGATCTGGACATAAGCCCGGATGATCTGGCTTCATCCACCAAAGTTCTGTGATGAAAGGAGCAATATTACCCGGACGATCCGGGACAAGGTCCGGATGATCCGGGGCAGGCCCGGATGATCCGGCTATAATTAGTGCCAAAAGATGCCCACTGGATGCATTGTCCGGACGATCCGGGGACAAGCCCAGACGATCCGGGTCCTCGTCTAGATGATCCGGCTATGGGGTCAGCATGTGGAGAGAATGGAGAGTAGGTTTTGGCTAAGTAGTTTTGCTAGGAATTTTTGGTCTTTCTGAAAACTACTTGTGAGGTAGATTGTGAACAAGCCTTGAACCTACACCTCGGATCCCCTCTTAATAGTGTGGGATCCCTCTTACTCAAGAAATGTATAAAAGAGGGCAAGATGCTTCGTCTTCGTTTGCTTCTTTCCTCATTGGTTATTTGCTTGAGTAATATCTCATTTGATGTGTCCATGATGCACATTAAAACCCAGAGGACTAATGACCTGTGTATATACTCAGCAAACATAGTTAGTCCCCTATATGTAATTTGGCATCAACATCAAAAATACACTTAATAGCAAGATTGCACTTTCAATCTCCCCCCTTTTGGTAGTTGATGACAAAATACATATAGCACTCAACAAGTGAAATGTGATGCGTAATTTTTAGGAGAGTTGTCCGGTATGAGTTTTAGGGAGAGCTCCCCCTTAATGTATGCATAAGGAATAAAGCGATAGGAAAAACGATGCACACACGGAGTGGATACCCTCATTCGGAAATAATGTTGTAACGGCAGATGTAGACATACACCACTAAAGCAACATAAGCAATGATAAGTGATAATCCCCAAGTGCAGGGAATCATCGTAGCAATTTCCAAAGGTGGAAGTGATAAGTATGGAGTGTCGAACCCACAAGGAGCTAAAGGTAAGATCAATATTCTCTCAAGCCCTATCTGCCACTGATACGACTCTGCGTACACCGAACGTTTGCTACCAACTAGAAACGAGAAATAAAACTACGTTGTGGGTATGAAGATGATAAATTTGTATGATATCGGAGAGCTAAAATATGAAAGTAGGTGTTGTTATCATAAAGTTAGAATATATTACTAAATATTATAAATAGCGAGTGTGGAATAATGGTGGATCGGTGTGCGGAATTGTCCTAGGCAATTGTTAACAAGACCGGTAGTCATCATTGCAATTTCATATGAGGGAGGGGCATAAGCTAACATACTTTCTCTACTTGGATCATATGCACTTATGATTGGAACTATAGCAAGCATCCGCAACTACTAAAGATCATTAAGGTAAAACCCAACCATAGCATTAAAGCATCAAGTCCTCTTTATTCCCATATGCAACAATCCCTCTTACTCGGGTTTGTGTTTCAGTCACTCACCAACCCACTATAAGCGAATCATGAACGTATTGCAACACCCTACATCGGGAATCCCTCATGCTTGCGCGACACGGAGGGCACCATAGGACAGCACCAAAGTAAAACATACAACTCATACCAATCTAGATCATCAATCAACCCAAAGACAAAAGATATCTACTCAAAACATCATAGGATGGCAACACATCATTGGATCATAATATGTGGCATAAAGCACCATGTTCAAGTAGGGATTACAGCGGGGTGCGGGAGAGTGGACCGCGTAAAGGAGATGAGGATGGTGATGATGATGGTGATGTTTGTTGGAAATATGCCCTAGAGGCAATAATAAAATGGTTATTATTATATTTCCTTGTTCATGATAATTGTCTATTGTTCATGCTATAATTGTGTTATCCGGAAATCGTAATACATGTGTGAACACATAGACCATAACATGTCCCTAGTGAGCCTCTAGTTGACTAGCTCGTTGATCAATAGATGGTTACGGTTTCCTGACCATGGACATTGGATGTCATTGATAACGGGATCACATCATTAGGAGAATGATGTGATGGACAAGACCCAATCCTAAGCATAGCACTAGATCGTGTAGTTCGTTTGCTGAAGCTTTTCTAATGTCAAGTATCATTTCCTTAGACCATGAGATCGTGCAACTCCCGGATACCGTAGGAATGCTTTGGGTGTACCAAACGTCACAACGTAACTGGGTGGCTATAAAGGTGCACTACAGGTATCTCCGAAAGTGTCTGTTGGGTTGGCTCGGATCGAGACTGGGATTTGTCACTCCGTATGACGGAGAGGTATCTCTGGGCCCACTCGGTATTGCATCATCATAATGAGCTCAATGTGACTAAGTAGTTAGTCACGGGATCATGCATTACGGAACGTGTAAAGTGACTTGCTGGTAACGAGATTGAACAAGGTATTGGGATACCGACGATCGAATCTCGGGCAAGTAACGTATCGATTGACAAAGGGAATTGTATACGGGATTTCTTGAATCGTCGACATCGTGGTTCATCCGATGAGATCATCGTGGAACATGTGGGAGCCAACATGGGTATCCAGATCCCGCTGTTGGTTATTGGCTAGAGAGGTGTCTCGGTCATGTCTGCATGATTCCCGAACCCGTAGGGTCTACACACTTAAGGTTCGATGACGCTAGGGTTATAAGGAAGGTTTGTATGTGATTACCGAATGTTGTTCGGAGTCCCGGATGAGATCCTGGACATCACGAGAAGTTCCGGAATGGTACGGAGGTAAAGATTTATATATGGGAAGTCACCATACGGTCACCGGAAATATTCGGTGGTATACCGGTATTGTACCGGGACCACCGGAGGGGTTCCGAGGGTCCACCGGGATGGTCCACCTGCCCCGGAGGGCCTTATGGGCTGTAGGTGGAAGGGAACCAGCCCTAAGTGGGCTGGGCGCCAAACCCCCCTAGGGCCCATGCGCCTAGGGTTTGGGGGGAACCCTAAAGGGGGGCGTCCCCCTTGCTTGGGGGGCAAGCCACCTCCCCCTGGCCGCTGCCCCTCCCACCAGATGGGATCTAAGGGGGCCGGCCCCCCTCTCCCTTGCCCCTATATATAGTGGAGTGGTGGGAGAGCAGCCACACCTTTCCCAAGGCGCAGCCCCTCCCCTCCCCAACACCTCTCCTCCTCCGCTTGTGCTTGGCGAAGCCCTGCAGGAGAACTGTCACTCCACCACCATCACGCCGTCGTGCTGCTGTTGGAGCCTTCTTCCTCAACCTCTCCCTCCTCCTTGATGGATCAAGGCGTGGGAGACGTCACCGCTCCGTACGTGTGTTGAACACGGAGGTGCCGTCCGTTCGGCGCTTGGATCATCGGAGATTTGGATCACGACGAGTACAACTCCATCAACCCCGTTCTCTTGAACGCTTCCGCTCGCAATCTACAAGGGTATGTAGATGCACTCCTCCCCTCTCGTTGCTAGTAAACTCCATAGATTGATCTTGGTGATGTGTAGAAAATTTTAATTTCTGCTACGATCCCCAACAGTGGCATCATGAGCTAGGTCTATGCGTAGTTTTTATGCACGAGTAGAACACAAGTTGTTGTGGGCGTCGATTTTGTCAATTTACTTGCTGTTACTAGTCTTATCTTGATTCGGCGGCATCGTGGGATGAAGCGGCCCGGACCGACCTTACACGTACGCTTACGTGAGACAGGTTCCACCGACTGACATGGACTAGTTGCATAAGGTGGCTAGCGGGTGTCTGTCTCTCCCACTTTAGTCGGATCGGATTCGATGAAAAGGGTCCTTATGAAGGGTAAATAGAAATTGGCATATCACGTTGTGGTTTTGACGTAGGTAAGAAACATTCTTGCTAGAAACCTATAGCAGCCACGTAAAATTGCAACAACAATTAGAGGACGTCTAACTTGTTCTTGCAGCAAGTGTCATGTGATGTGATATGGCCAGAAGGATGTGATGAATGATATATGTGATGTGTGAGATTGATCATGTTCTTGTAATAGGAATCACGACTTGCATGTCGATGAGTATGATAACCGGCAAGAGCCATAGGAGTTGTCTTAATTTATTTGTGACCTGCGTGTCAACTGAAACGTCATGTAATTACTTTACTTTATTGCTAACCGTTAGCCATAGTAGTAGAAGTAATAGTTGGCGAGACAACTTCATGAAGACACGATGATGGAGATCATGGTGTCATGCCGGTGACGATGATGAACATGGCACCCCGAAGATGGAGATCAAAATGAGCAAAATGATATTGGCCATATCATGTCACTATTTGATTGCATGTGATGTTTATCATGTTTTACATCTTATTTGCTTAGAACGACGGTAGCATAAATAAGATGATCCCTCGCTAAAATTTCAAGAAAGTGTTCCCCCTAACTGTGCACCGTTGCGAAGGTTCGTTGTTCCGAAGCACCACGTGATGATCGGGTGTGATAGGTTCTAACGTTCGCATACAACGGGTGTAAGCCAGGTTTACACACGCAATACACTTAGGTTGACTTGACGAGCCTAGCATGTACAGACATGGCCTCGGAACACAAGAGACCGAAAGGTCGAACATGAGTCGTATAGCAGATACGATCAACATGAAGATGTTCACCGATGATGACTAGTCCGTCTCACGTGATGATCGGACACGGCCTAGTTGACTCGGATCATGTATCACTTAGATGACTAGAGGGATGTCTGTCTGAGTGGGAGTTCGTTAATAATTTGATTAGATGAACTTAATTATCATGAACTTAGTCTAAAAACCTTTACAATATGTCTTGTAGATCAAATGGCCCACACTAATGTTGCCCTCAACTTCAACGCGTTCCTAGAGAAAACCAAGCTGATAGACGATGGTAGCAACTACACAGACTGGGTCCATAACCTGAGGATTATCCTCATAGCTGCCAAGAAAGCATATGTCCTTGAAGCACCGCGAGGTGATGCACCTGTTTTCCCAGCAACTCAAGACATTCTGAACGCCTGGCAGTCACGTAGTGATGATTACTCCCTGGTTCAGTGCGGCATGCTTTACAGCTTAGAACCGGGGCTCCAAAAGCGTTTTGAGCATCACGGAGCATATGAGATGTTCCAAGAGCTGAAAATGGTTTTCCAAGCTCATGCCCGGGTCAAGAGATATGAAGTCTCCGACAAGTTCTACAGTTGTAAGATGGAGGAGAATAGTTCCGTCAGCGAACACATACTCAAAATGTCTGGGTTGCACAACCGCTTGTCTCAGCTGGGAGTTAATCTCCCGGATGACGCGGTCGTTGACAGAATCCTTCAGTCGCTCCCACCTAGCTACAAGAGCTTTGTGATGAACTTCAATATGCAGGGGATGGAAAAGACCATTCCTGAGGTATATTCAATGCTGAAATTAGCGGAGGTGGAGATCAAAAAGGAACATCAAGTGTTGATGGTGAATAAAACCACTAAGTTCAAGAAAGGCAAGGGTAAGAAGAACTTCAAGAAAGACGGCAAGGGAGTTGCCGCGCCCGGTAAGCAAGCTGCCGGGAAGAAGACAAAGAATGGACCCAAGCCTGAGACTGAGTGCTTTTATTGCAAGGGAAACGGTCACTGGAAGCGGAACTGCCTCGGATAAGAAGGCCGGCAATACCAAAGGTATATGTGATATACATGTTATAGATGTGTACCTAACCAGCGCTCGTAGTAGCTCCTAAGTATTTGATACTGGTGCGGTTGCTCATATTTGTAACTCAAAGCAGGAGCTGCGGAATAAGCGGAGACTGGCGATGGACGAGGTGACGATGCGCGTCGGGAATGGTTCCAAGGTCGATGTGATCGCCGTCGGCACGCTACCTCTACATTTACCTACGGGACTAGTTTTAAACCTCAATAATTGTTATTTAGTGCCAGCTTTGAGCATGAACATTGTATCTGGATCTCGTTTAATGCGAGATGGCTACTCATTTAAATCCGAGAATAATGGTAGTTCTATTTATATGAGAGATATGTTTTATGGTCATGCCCCGCTGGTCAATGGTTTATTCTTAATGAATCTCGAACGTGATGTCACACATATTCATAGTGTGAATGCCAAGAAATGTAAGGTTGATAATGATAGTCCCACATACTTGTGGCACTGCCGCCTTGGTCACATTGATGTCAAACGCATGAAGAAACTCCATGCAGATGGACTTTTGGAGTCTCTTGATTATGAATCATTTGACACGTGCGAACCATGCCTCATGGGCAAAATGACCAAGACTCCGTTCTCCGGAACAATGGAGTGAGCAACCAACTTATTGGAAATCATACATACTGATGTGTGCGGTCCAATGAGCGTTGAGGCTCGCGGTGGCTATCGTTATGTTCTCACCCTCACTGATGACTTGAGTAGATATGGGTATGTCTACTTAATGAAACACAAGTCTGAGACCTTTGAAAAGTTCAAGGAATTACAGAGTGAGGTTGAGAATCAACGTGACAGGAAAATAAAGTTCTTACGATCAGATCGTGGAGGGGAATATTTGAGTCACGAATTTGGCACACACCATCACGCCGTCGTGCTGCTGTTGGAGCCTTCTTCCTCAACCTCTCCCTCCTCCTTGCTGGATCAAGGCGTGGGAGACGTCACCGCTCCGTACGTGTGTTGAACACGGAGGTGCCGTCCGTTCGGCGCTTGGATCATCGGTGATTTGGATCACGACGAGTACGACTCCATCAACCCCGTTCTCTTGAACGCTTCCGCTCGCGATCTACAAGGGCATGTAGATGCACTCCTCCCCTCATATTGCTAGTAAGCTCCATAGATTGATCTTGGTGATGCGTAGAAAATTTTAATTTCTGCTACGATCCCCAACAATGTTGATGAAGACGATCACCATGGCGATGATTCCCCTCTCGATGGCACTCCGGTGCCACCAAGAGAGAGGAGGAGAGGTTCTCCCCCTTGTGCTTCCTCCTCCATGGCCTCCACCCTCTGGTCCTTGGCCTTCATGGTGATGATAGCCCCTCCGGGATACTCCTCCATGGCCACCGGTGATGATGGCCCCCTCCGGCAGGGTGCCAGAGAGGGCCTAGATTGACTTCTCGTGGCTACAGAGGCTTGCGGCGGCGGAACTTCCAATCTAGGTTTCTTTTTGGAAGTTTGGGTGTATATATAGAAGAGTTTTGCGTTGATTTCACGTCAGGGGGGGGGGTCTTCGGGCTATCCACGAGGCAGGGGGCGCGCCCTAGGGGGGTGGGCGCACTGCCCACCCTCGTGGGCAGCCCGGGACTCTTCTGGCCTGCTTCTGGTACTCCGTGGGCTTCTTCTGGTCAAAAAATGATCTCCGTCAACTGGCACGTCAATAGGACTCCATTTAGTTTTCCTTTTCTGCGATACTCTAAAACCAGGAGAAAACAGAAACTGGCACTGGGCTCTAGGTTAATAGGTTAGTCCCAAAAATCATATAAAATATCATATAAATGCATATAAAACATCCTAGAAGGATAGTATAATAGCATGAATACTTCATAAATTATAGATATGTTGGAGACGTATCAGCATCCCCAAGCTTAATTCCTGCTCGTCCTCGAGTAGGTAAATGATAAAAGAAATAATTTATGAAGTGTGAATGCTAGCAAGTGCATAAGTTTGATCAATGATAATTCCAATCACTTTTTCTAGCATCAATATATGTCATAACAATAGCTCATCTCATAAAACTTTTCATGATCAAGTAACAAGCTATTCACATGTTAAAGTATAGATCATAAACTTTCTTGAAAACTAACAAACAATATTCTCAGTCATCAAACAATTGCAATTCATCTTATTTTCAGGAAGAGTCTATGTCAGAGCTTTGATTTAGCAAACTCCACATACTCAACTATCATTTAGTCTTTCATAATTGCTAACACTCACGCGATATTTATGGGTTCAAAATTTTAATCAGACACAGAGAAAGATAGGGGCTTATAGATTCGCCTCCCAACCTTTTACCTCAAGGGTAATGTCAACAATAATAGTTCATGATGCCTTACATCCAATTGGATATATATATCAGAATCATTCCAACATAATGCGCTTGCCAAAGGATAAAATGTAAAAAAGGAAAGGTGAAAAATCACCATGACTCTTGCATAAGGGTAAGAGATAAAAGTAAAAGATAGGCCCTTCGCAGAGGGAAGCAGAGGTTGCCATGCGCTTTCAGGGTTGGATGCACAAAATCTTAATGCGAAAGAACGTCACTTTATATTGCCACTTGTGATATGAACCTTTATTATGCAGTCCGTCGCTTTTATTTCGTCCACATCACAAGATCGTATAAATCTTATTTCCTCCACACTAGTCAATCATACATATTTAGAGGGCAATTTTTATTGCTTGCACCGATGACAACTTACTTGAAGGATCTTACTCAATCCATAGGTAGGTATGGTGGACTCTCATGGCAAAACTTGGTTTAAGGATATTTGGAAGCACAAGTAGTATCTCTACTTAGTGCAAAGAATTTCGCTAGCATGAGGGGGAAAGGCAAGCTCAACGTGTTGGGCGATCCATGACAATATACTTTATTTCAGATATAAGAAAACATAACCCATTACGTTGTCTTCCTTGTCCAACATCAATATTTTAGCATGTCATATTTTAATGAGTGCTCACAACTACAAAAGATGTCCAAGATAGTATATTTATATGTGAAATCCCTCTCCCTTCAATATTCTTTCATGAATTGTTCAAGTGACCAATTCTACATTTGCTAACTTTCAATAAGTTTACTACCTATACTTATTATGTGTGAAGTCATTAATCCCCATGTTATAAGCATACGAAACATATATAAATTCAGATTTATGACATTCAATTTATTCAACCATTTACTCATAGGATACACATGAAGCACATGAGCAAATGACAAACTACTCCAAAAGATAAGAGTGAAGAACACTTGAGTAGTCAAATAATTAACTAGCCATGGGAGGATTCCTTTTCATTCAATATTTCAGATCCAATGATTTTATTCAAACAGCAAGTAAAATTGAAAATACGCTCCAAGCAAAACACATATCATGTGATGAATAAAAATATAGCTCCGAGTAAGGTATACCGATAGTTTTGAAGACGAAAGAGGGGATGCCTTCCGGGGCATCCCCAAGCTTAGGCGCTTGAGTCTTCCTTGAATATTACCTTGGGGTGCCTTGGGCATCCCCAAGCTTAGGGTCTTTCCACTCCTTATTTTCCTCATATCGATATCTCACCCAAAGCTTGAAAACTTCAATCACACAAAACTTAACAAAACTTCGTGAGATAGGTTAGTATGATAAAGAGTAGACCATCCACTTTGGTACTGTATAAGACAAGGTTCATAATTGTTCCCACACAATGTCTACTGTACCATATCATTTGTACAATTTATATTTAGAAATATAAGTCATAGAAATTAGAAAACAAGCAAACTATGCAATGAAAACAGAATCTGTCAGAAACAGAACAGTCTGTAATGATCTGAACATAAACCATACTTCTGATACCCCAAAAATTATGAAATAAATTGGTGGACGTGAGGAATTTGTCTATTAATCTTCTGCAAAAACAATCAACTCAAAAGCACTCTTCTGTAAAAAATGACATCTATTCTCGTAAGCGCAAAGTTTCTGTTTTTTACAGCAAGATCACATTAACTTTCACCCAAGTCTTCCCAAAGGTCTTACTTGGCACTTTATTGACACAAAAGCTATAAAACATGATTACTACATTAGCTTAATCATGTAAACACATGAAAACAGTAAGGGTAAATATTGGGTTGTCTCCCAATAAGCGCTTTTCTTTAATGCCTTTTAGCTAGGCATGATGATTTCAATGATGCTCACATAAAAGATAAGAATTGACACATAAAGAGAGCATCATGAAGAATATGACTAGCACATTTCAATCTAACCAACTTACTATGCCTAGGGATTTTGTGAGCACACAACTTATGGGAACAAGAATCAACTAGCATAGGAAGGCAAAACAAGTATAACTTCAAAACTTTAAGCACATAGAGAGGAAACTTGATATTATTGCAACTCCTACAAGCATGTATTCCTCCCTCATAATAATTTTTAGTAGTATCATGTATAGCAACTTTGTTCTCATACTCAATTGGAACCTCTTCCGAAATAGTGGAATCATTACTAGCTAAAGTCGACACTCTTCCAAATCCACTTTCATAAATATCACACTAAGATTCAACACCCTCCAAAATAGTGGGATCACTAATTCCTAAAGTTGACACTCTTCCAACCCCACTTTAAATTATAGTATTATTCATACTCCAAAAGATATAATTGAAGTTCATGGAGCATTCTACAATTAATATAGACTAACCAATATCCAAGCTCAAAATATGTAAGTGAAGCACACGAAGCATTCTATAAAACCATACTCAAAAGATTTAAGTGAAGCACAAAGAGCAATTCTATAAGATCATACTTAAAAGATATAAGTGAAGCACATAGAGTATTCTATAAATCAATGAAGGTCTATCTCATGCTAGCATGGTTCTTAAAGAAAAAGAAAAACACAAAGGACACAAATCATGTGAACAAAACAAAAACCGAGGTATACCGATAATTGTTGAAGAAGAAAGATGGGATGCCAAGCGGGGCATCCCCAAGCTTAGATGCTTGAGTATCCTTTGAAATATTTTCTTGGGGTGCCTTGGGAATCCTCAAGATTGAACTCTTTCTTCTCTTTATTCTTCTCACATCGGTAACTCCTCGTTCTTCGAACACTTCATCCACAAAAACTTAACAAAAACTTTGTGAGATCCGTTAGTATAACAAAGCAAACCATTACTATAAGTACTGTTGCAAACCAATTCATATTTTGTTTTTGCATTATAGCTACTGTAATATAACTTTTCCATGGCTTAATCCACTGATAGAGACCGATAGTTTCATCAAAACAAGCAAGCAATGCATCAAAAACAGAATCTGTCTTAAACAGGGCAGTCTGTAGTAATCTGGAAGTTTAGCAAACTTCTGTAAATCCTAAAATTATGAAATAAATTTGAACAATTTTAACAATTTCTACAGAAGTAATGTGCAAAAAGTTTCAGACCCATTTGACTCTCCAGTAAAAAATGTAAATTCACGCACTACAGCCAAAGTTTCTGTTTTTGTTCTCCACATAGTAAACAAGCAATCTAATCATCCTAAAACCAAAGCTTGGCACATTATTTTTATAATACAATGAATATATACAAGGGGATAATTATTTACAGAGAAACTTCCATAAAAATTTGTACATTGTTTCTGTGAGCATGAACACAAGTGCTCAAGGTCGACCCTCACTTGTTCAATGCATAACTTTCCAATCACTTCTCTTTTTGAAAAACTTTTTAGGCATGAAAGGTAAGTAATTTTTTTTGTATTTTCATTCTTAAAAAAAATGTATGTTTCACCCACAACTAAACAGAAACAAAAAGGAAAAACAAAATCTACTTAGTGAAAAAAGCAAACAAGCACACACGAGAATATCAACCCCACGCTATTGCTCCCCGGCAACGGCGCCAGAAAAGAGCTTGATAATCCCCAAGTGCAGGGAATCATCGTAGCAATTTCCAAAGGTGGAAGTGATAAGTATGGAGTGTCGAACCCACAAGGAGCTAAAGGTAAGATCAATATTCTCTCAAGCCCTATCTATCACTTATACGACTCTACGTACACCGAACGTTTGCTTCCAACTAGAAACGAGAAATAAAACTACGTTGTGGGTATGAAGAGGATAACTTTGTATGATATCGGAGAGCTAAAATATGAAAGTAGGTGCTGTTATCATAAAGTTAGAATATATTACTAAATATTATAAATAGCGAGTGTGGAATAATGGTGGATCAGTGTGCGGAATTGTCCTAGGCAATTGTTAACAAGACCGGTAGTCATCATTGCAATTTCATATGAGGGAGAGGCATAAGCTAACATACTTTCTCTACTTGGATCATATGCACTTATGATTGGAAATTTAGCAAGCATCCGCAACTACTAAAGATCATTAAGGTAAAACCCAACCATAGCATTAAAGCATCAAGTCCTGTTTATTCCCATACACAACAATCCCTCTTACTCGGGTTTGTGTTTCAGTCACTCACCAACCCACTATAAGCGAATCATGAACGTATTGCAACACCCTACGGCGGGAATCCCTCACGCTTGCGCGACACGGAGGGCACCATAGGACAACACCAAAGTAAAACATACAACTCATACCAATCTAGATCATCAATCAACCCAATGACAAAAGATATCTGCTCAAAACATCATAGGATGGCAACACATCATTGGATCATAATGTCTGGCATAAAGCACCATGTTCAAGTAGGGATTACAGCGGGGTGCAGGAGAGTGGACCGCGTAAAAGAGATGAGGATGGTGATGATGATGGTGATGTTGATGAAGACGATCACCGTGGCGATGATTCCCCTCTCGATGGCACTCCGGTGCCACCAAGAGAGAGGAGGAGAGGTTCTCCCCCTTGTGCTTCCTCCTCCATGGCCTCCACCCTCTTGTCCTTGGCCTTCATGGTGATGATGGCCCCTCCGGGATACTCCTCCATGGCCACCGGTGATGATGGCCCCCTCCGGCAGGGTGCCGGAGAGGGCCTAGATTGATTTCTCGTGGCTACAGAGGCATGCGGCGGCGGAACTTCCGATCTAGGTTCCTTTCTGGAAGTTTGGGTATATATAGAAGATTTTTGCGTTGATTTCACGTCAGGGGGGTCTCCGGGCTGTCCACGAGGCAGGGAGCGCGCCCTAGGGAGGTGGGCGCGCCATCCACCCTCGTGGGCAGCCCGGGACTCTTCTGGCCTGCTTCTGGTACTCCGTGGGCTTCTTCTGGTCCAAAAATGATCTCCATCAAGTGGCACGTCAATTGGACTCCGTTTAGTTTTCCTTTTCTGTGATACTCTAAAACAAGGAGAAAACAGAAACTGGCACTGGGCTCTAGGTTAATAGGTTAGTCCCAAAAATCATATAGAATATCATATAAATGCATATAAAACATCCTAGAAGGATAGTATAATAGCATGAATACTTCATAAATTATAGATACGTTGGAGACGTATCAATAAGCAACGAATGAAGACAACATACTTAAGCCCTTACAAGCTAGCATAAACTCATAACTCATAATCTCATACAAGGTAGCATAAGTCATGACCAAGGTTCATTACAATAATAATAAGTCCAATAACTAGTGCTCGATTAACATACCAGACACACACTCATACTCCTAAGAAATACATTTCCCCCTTGGCAGCAAGTACCGAAAAGGGAAAACGACAGAGAAGGAAGGAGGATCACTCAGCATCCTCATCATCATCACCATCACTCAAATCATCAGGGTTAAGGAAGAACTCGGGAAGTCAACGGTAGAAGGAAAGTCGACATCCGGAAGAGGAAGCCGACCGGGAATAGGCTCATCTGGCTCGACAGGACTCCCAGGGCGCGCACGGAGGCGATCCCTTAGTGCATTCACCTCAGAGATACGTCGAACCTCCTCGGTAGCAATGTTGGTAGCAGTGTAGCGGCAAGTGTCAAAGATAGCCTTATGGGACTTCCCAATAAAGCGAGCCAGACGGTCAAAAGGCTTCGTGAAAGGTTTAGTGTGGCAAGAAGAGCTCTCAGCACACGAAGGAGCAGGAGCCTTCTGTCGGTGGAAACGACACCTATGGGATCACGGGGAATCCCTTCTACGGTCGGCGGGTGCGGGGCTGTGGAAAGAGCGGGTTTAGAAGATTAACATGGGGAATTTATCCAGACCCGGGCTGCAAGTGATGCGTAATACCCTACTCCCGCTGTTTGTGTTTATCTGGTGTTCTTGGACTAGCTACAAAGCGTGCAGGGTCCAAAAAGTCCGAATCCCTCTCCAGTATGCCTCGGGCCTCCTTTTATAGTCAAAGGGGGGTCGCCACAGTGGCACACAGGAGGTGGAAAGTTTGTACTGTATACAAGTCTATCGCCTGGCACCGTAGGACAAATGCATTTAATGTGCTGCCGACGTGCCCTGTCACTTTATCGGGGACGGCAAGGAAACTCGTCCCGTCCGCCGCCGCTTCACCTCGCTCCGACACGCGTCCATGCTGACTAGGCGTGCAGCGCCACGCTGGCTGGCTGGCTGCTGAGTTGGTGCGGTGGCAGAGTCTTCGCGAAGATTTGCATGCCACCACGCAGGTGCTTGCTGAGTTGGACTGGAAGCTGCACGTCGCCACGCAGGTGTCTGCCTTGTTGGCGGGTTGACTTCTGTGTTGGAATGGCGGTGGAGCCTTGGCAGGTGGGGGCCTGGCTCCGGTCTCGCAGGTGTCCCAACAAGGACCTTGCCGGGGTCTCGCAGGTGTCCCCGGCAAGGGTCTTGCCGGGGGTTTCCGTCTTCTGGTTCTCATCTAGTCTTGTATGTTCTTGGTCGTCACAAAGATCTGCATGCCACCATGCAGGCGCCTCCCGAGCCTTGGTTCCAATGTTGTCGATGGTGTCGGAACTCTTAGGCTCAAGGGTAGCGGCTCTGCTGGTGTTGGGCAAGTTGCCCCGGCAAGGCTCTTGCCGGGGCTACGTAAGCTACCTCGGCAAGGCTCCTGCCGGGGAGAGCCCACCTTGTCGCTTCGCTCCTCGCGCCTCTGTCTTGGCGTTGCTCTGGTAGTCTTGTGTCTTTGCTTCCTCTTCTGCCCCGCCAAGCGCGGCCGTAAGCGTGTAGCTGCGACTGCCCGCGCACAAGTTAAAGGGGTACAAAAAGGACCCCTACTTTTGTACACCGACAGGAGCCCCTGGGCCTGGGCCACATATAAGTGCGGAGCGTTATTGGGCCAGGCCCAGAACGATGCGCGGGTACGCGTGGCAGAGTTTTACCGCAGTAACTCCCTTGCCAGTTGCGCTTCCCCACGACCCTCATTGAATGTGTGACGTGGGGGTCGTGCGTGGGGCGGTTGCAGCACGCCTGCGTCACATCATGGTAAATGGTAAAGAGGCGGCCTGCGCCTTCCTCGTAAAAAAAGGAAACGCAGGGGCACGGCTCATTTACTAAGTGGACTCGGGACATGGCCTTCAAGGCGCCCGCACCCCACGATCACGGGGTGAAAAGACGCTTCACTTGTCTTCTCGATCCTGGCCTGCTCGCCACATGTCCCCCATGCCCCAAGGATGGTAGGAGGTGGACGCGGAGGCCACGGGCCTTAGTGGCGAGGCGGGAAACCGGGTCATCACTGATTGGAGCAGCGGGTCGGTCCCGATTCCCTGCGTCCCTGGTGGCCGGATTGGTTAAGTGGGGCAGCCGAGCCCCGGCCCTGCCCCTTTATAAGAAGGGGAGGGGGATGGCACCCTTCAATCCTTCAATATCCATCTCCTTCCATCTTGACCCCTTCCTTCCCTTTGTTATGGCGAGAGGGCGCACCGGCGCTCCGATGGCAGCGACGAGAGTCTCTACTCGACAGCGTGCCCCTCCTTCCCAAGAACTCGTGGCGGCGGAGCCGGCCGCGAGAGGAAGAGGGATGGGGCGAGGCCGAGGCCGCTGTGGCACTCGGGGGAGAGGAGGACGGGGCGGTGCACCGGCCTCGCCTCCGCCAGCGGCTCCTCCCCCAATGGAGGGCGATGTCAAAGACCAGCCCCGCGAATTCTTCATCAGGCTGCACAAGCCAGTGCGCGGTCGCCTTTGTCTCCTCACTCTGTTCGCTCGGGAGATGGAGCTCGACTCACCACAGGCTTTGAGGCTGCATATGAGGGGCTCCGGGAATGGCAGCATGCGGGTCGACGTCGACTTCCCCGCCCCCCATGTTATGTATCTCCGCCGTGGATGGAAAACCTTCGCTCGTGCCCATAGCCTGTCGGAGGGGCTCGTCCTCCACTTAAAATTGATGGAGAACGGTCTGCTCTCCGTCAAGGTCTTTGGGCACTTGGGAACTCGCCTAAGGTGTTGCGTGGAGAGCTCCTCCGACGACGAAACCTCCTCCTCGGGCGAGAGTGATGAGGAGGACAGCAACAATGACGACAAGGGCATGAAGCGGGAGGTCTGCGGTTCCGACTTCGGTTGACCGCATCACCCTTTTCCCTCGGCCACGTGCCTTGCCGGGGGGGTCTTCCTCGTCAAGCTCTCCATCGGCGCGTTCCCCGTCGCCTCCTTTTTGCCTTCACCTGCCGCACCTGGGAGGAAAGGGGCAAGAACGAGGATTACATGGCACTTATCTTTCTTTTTAAATTGTAGGCACTTGCCAAATCTTAATTTCTAGATAATGTAATCTATCGAGACCATGCTTGTGTCCTGTAACCTCTGTACTCGTATCAGCATGTTAATGAAAAATTCTAGCCTTGCCGGGAACCCGTGCACGCGTACGTCCGTGCAGAGGCAAAATGCCTCCTTAATGTAAATAAACAAGTCCTCCCGGCAAACTGTCCTGCCGGTGCCCTCTGCGCCTGCCGGAGAATCACATCTTCCGGGTTACAGACAAAGGGCCCAACCCCCCATCCATCTCCTTCTAACAAGGGCTACTACGACCACTCCGACCGAAGCAGCGTTCGGGCCGGGAATGGGAGCACCTGAGTTTTTTTAAAGAAGGGTGGCGAGGTTTTCTAATGCACAAGTCATAGTTACGAACACGAATGGGCAAGAGGTAAACTTTATCTGTTTGGTTTGCCGGGGATCGCCGTGCCGGGCAGTCTTCTCAACTTCTTGCCGGAGCCGGGTCCTTAGCGGGATCGCGTGTCCTCGCCGTGGCTAGAAAGAAGAGAGGGCAAGAGCATGGCAGTCCACTAATATTTGTTGGAATCAAAAAGCAGTACAATATCCTGGACAAGCATGCATATACGTAGATACATAAACATGGAAATCAACAGGAAACTATACATACTAAGGGATTTCTTTCCCTGGCTGCGCACAGGGTCTGCGCCTGGCTCTGTACATAGGGTTACATGCCTTGCCGGCAAGGCTAGTACAAAATGGGGGTTGCCGGGGCTCCCAGCAACCACGCCTTAGGGGTAAAACTTGCGAAGATGTTCGATATTCCAAGAATTGCTCACCGGAATGCCATCTTCGGTCTCCAGGTGGACTGCGCCGGGCCTGGTGACTCGTATTACCCGATAAGGGCCTTCACACTTCGGCGTCAACTTGTTTGAATTCTTGGCGGATTGGATCCACCGAAGAACAAGGTCTCCTTCCTCAAGGCTTCAGGCATGAACCTTCCAGCTGTGGTAGCGGCGCAAGGCTTGCTAGTAGCGAGCGGCTCGCCCAGCAGCCCGAAGACGATCTTCCTTAAGGAGCGTCGCATCATCTTGGTGCAACTGCTCTTGCTCAAGCTCATCATAAGCGAGCACTCGAGGTGACCCGTATATGAGTTCTGTGGGGAGAACTACTTCTGCCCCATATACTAGGGCAAAGGGGTCTGTCCAGTGGCTCGATTTGGTGTCATCCTGATTGACCAAAGAACTGTTGGCAATTCATCAATCCAGCGCCTTCCGCACTTGTGCAGCCTGTCAAAAGTTCTGTTCTTGAGGCCTCGCAGCACTTCTGCATTTGTCCTCTCAGCCTGGCCGTTACTTCTGGGATGAGCAACAGAAGCAAAACAGACTTGCTGCCAAGGTCTTGAATGTACTGCCTGAAGGTGCGGCTCGTGAACCGGGTGCCGTTGTCGGTGATGACTGTTCGGCACACCAAAACGGCAGACTAGTCCCTTGAAGAACTTGACGGCTGACTGTGTTGTCACCTTTCTCACTGGTTCCACTTTCGGCCACTTGGCGAACTTGTTGATCGCGACGTACAAGTACTCAAAGCCCCCGACAGCGTGGGGAAAGGTGCTCAGTATGTCGAGCCCCCAGACCGAAAATGGCCAGGAAAGAGGGATTGTCTGAAGAGCTTGGGCTGGTTGATGAAGCTTCTTTGAATGGTACTGGCACGCTTCACACTTGGTTACTAGGGCAGTTGTATCCTGGAGGGCGGTGGGCCAGAAGAAGCCTTACCGGGACGCTTTGCCGGCAAGGGCTCTCGACCCTATGTGGGAGCCACACATGCCTCCATGTATCTCTGCCAACAGCCTCAGTCCGTCTTCCCGAGGAATGCACTTCAACTTCACCTCGTTTGGTCTCCTCCTGTATAGGGTATCATCCACAAACTGGTACATGTTGGACCGACGGGCTACTTTCTCTGCTTCTTCTTGTTCCTCAGGAAGCTCCCCTGTTTGGAGGAAATATATGGTGTGTTGTGCCCATGCCGGAGCCTGAGGCTCGACGGCAAGGGCTAAAGGCACGTCTTCGGCCGCAAGGGCAGCTGCCTCCACGGTCAGAGCTCGAGGCTCCGCCGGGGGTTGCTACTCTCCCGCAAGCTTGGGGCACCCGGCAACGTCCTTGCCGGTGGCTCCTGGGAGCTCAGCGGGAAAGTACTTGCCAGGGCCCGCCTTCCTTTGCTTGTTCTGTCCTGCTGATGGCTCAATGGACAGTTGAGTTAATTGAAGCACAAAGGTACCTGGTTCCACATGCAACTTCAAGGCAGCGCGCTTCGACAGGTTGTCGGCAATGCCATTCTCCGCTCGGGGAACATGTTCTGCTTGCAATCCATCAAAACACTCTTCCAACTTCCTCACTTCATCCACGTAGGCCTCCATCAACGGGCTCTGGTAATCCTTGTTGACTTGCTTGACGACAAGCTGCGAATCACCTCTGATGATGAGCTTCTTGATTCCGAGGTCTGCCGCGATCCTGAGTCCGGCAAGCAATCCCTCGTACTCCATCGTGTTGTTCGTTGATTTTTCTCGGGGAAAGTGCATCTGGACTACGCACTTGAGGTGCTCTCCGGTGGGCGCGACAAGTAGCACACCGGCACCAGCACCTTGAAGTGAGAAAGCACCATCAAAGTACATAACCCAATCGCGGCAGGTCTCCTTGCCGGGAAGGGTGGTTTCTTGAACCTCTTCGGCGTTGCGGTCCATTCCGCTACGAATTCTGCCAAGGATCGGCTCTTGATTGTTGAAGTACTTTCAAACTTGAGGCCAAGCTTGACAGATCCAATGCCCACTCCACAATCCTCCCTGTCGCATCTGGGTTGTGCAAAATCCGTTGCAAAGGGAGGCGGGTGACGACGGTGATCTCATGCGCTTGGAAATAGTAACGCGGCTTTCTCGAGGCCATGAGGAGGCCGAAAAGTAGCTTCTGCATACCAGAATATCTTGATCTAGCCCCCTGCAAGAGGGAACTGACAAAATAAATGGGGTGCAGTACCACCTTCCTCTTCTGTCCCACTTCGCCCATCTGCTCAGACTCTGCCTTGCAAGGATCGGGCCTTGCCGGGGGTTCCGCCCCGCCGGCGTCAGGCTCTGCCGGGGAGGGCCCCGGCCCGCCATCCGACGGCTCTGCTGCTACTGCTGCTTCTTCCTCAAGTTCCCTCTGCGCCACCAACGCAGCACTGACCACTGACCACTTGATTCGTTGCTGCTAAGTACAGCAACAACGGCTCTTGTGGTTTAGGCACGACTAGTATTGGCGTGGAGGAGAGGTACCTCTTCAAATCTTGCAGCGCTGCCTCTGCCTCTGGAGTCCACTTTACTGGACACGCCTTTTTCAAAACTTTGAAAAAGGGGAGGGCGCGCTCAGCAGATTTGGAGATGAACCTACTCAGGGCAGCAACGCAGCCGGCGAGCCTACGGACGTCTTTGACCCGTTTTGGTGCCTCAATCTGCTCGATTGCCTTGATCTTGTCGGGATTCGCTTTGATTCCGCGTTGAGACACAAAGAACCCAAGAATTTTGCCGGAGGGGACACCGAACACGCACTTCTCTGGGTTGAGCTTGAGGTTGATCTTGCGCAGATTTGCAAATGTTTCTTCTAAATCTTGCACGAGCGTGGCCCTGTCCTTGGTTTTGACCACTATGTCGTCCATATAAGCTTCCATATTTCTATGTAGCTGGGGCTCAAAACCAATCTAGACTACTCGGGCAAACATTGAACCAGCACTCTTCAACCCGAAAGGCATTCGTACAAAACAGTACGTACCACATGGGGTGATGAACGCGGTTTTTTCTTCGTCTTCCTTCATCATGAAGATCTGGTGGTATCCTGAATAAGCATCGAGGAATGACAGTAGGTCACACCCGGTAGTGGAGTCCACAATCTGGTCGATGCGTGGCAGAGGGAAAGGATCCTTTGGATAGGCTTTATTGATATCTGTGTAGTCAATACACAGCCTCCATTTCCCATTTGCCTTATGCACCACTACTGGATTGGCCAGCCACGTAGGGTGGAGCACTCCTCTAACCAGGCCTACCGCCTCTAACTTCCTGATCTCCTCGATAATGAACTCTTGTCGCTCCAAAGCTTGCTTCCTGACCTTCTGCTTGACGGGGCGCGCATGAGGACATACAGCAAGATGGTGCTCGATCACCTCCCTGGGAACGCCGGGGATGACAGATGCTTGTCATGCAAACACATCGACATTCGCCCGCAGGAAGGCGACGAGTGCGCTTTCCTATTTGCTGTCGAGGGTGGAGCTTATAGTGAAAGCTTCGCCCGTGCCATCCTCCTTGACGGACACCTTCTTGGTTTCTGGTGGTGCAGCCTTGGACTTCTTGCTCTTGCCGGTGGAGCTCTCTGGCACGTCCTCAACGGAAGCACAGCACTCCGAAGAGGCGCGCTTGCCGGAGTGGGTGCGAGAGGTCTTGCCAGAAGAGGTCTCGCCGGAAGAGGTCTTGTTGGCCTTCTTCCTTCCCGGGGCTTTAGCGACAGGAGCAAGTTGATACGTCTCCAACGTATCTATAATTTTTGATTGTTCCATGCTATTATATTATCTGTTTTGGATGTTTAATGGGCTTTAATATACCTTTTTATATTATTTTTGGGACTAACCTATTAACCGAAGGCCCAATGCAAATTGCTGTTTTTTGCCTGTTTCAGTGTTTCGCAGAAAAGGAATATCAAACGGAATCCAAACGGAACGAAACCTTCGCGAGGATCTTTTTGGAACAGATGCAATCCAGGAGACGTGGAGTGGAAGTCAAGGAAGCAACGAGTCGTCCACGAGGCAGGAGGGCGCGCCCAGGGGGTAGGCGCGCCCCCCACCCTCGTGGGCCCCTCATAGCTCCACTGACCTACTTCTTTCGCCTATATACACTCTTATACCCTGAAACCATCGGGGAGAGCCACGAAACACCTTTTCCACCACCGCAACCTTCTGTATCCGTGAGATCCCATCTTGGGGCCTTTTCCGACGCTGTCGGAGGGGGATTCGATCACGGAGGGCTTCTACATCAACACCATAGCCTCTCCGATGATGTGTGAGTAGTTTACCACAGACCTTCGGGTCCATAGCTATTAGCTAGATGGCTTCTTCTCTCTCTTTGGATCTCAATACAAAGTTCTCCTCGATCTTCTTGGAGATCTATTCGATGTAATTCTTTTTGCGGTGTGTTTGTCGAGATCCGATGAATTGTGGGTTTATGATCAAGATTATCTATGAACAATGTTTGATTCTTCTCCGAATTCTTATATGCATGATTTAATATCTTTGCAAGTCTGTTCGAATTATCGGTTTAGTTTGGCCTACTAGATTGATCTTTTTTGCAATGGGAGAAGTGCTTAGCTTTGGGTTCAATCTTGCGGTGCTCGATCCCTGTGACAGAAAGGGAAACGACACGTATTGTATTGTTGCCATCAAGGATAAAAAGATGGGGTTTATATCATATTGCTTGAGTTTATCCCTCTACATCATGTCATCTTGCCTAATGCGTTACTTTGTTCTTATGAACTTAATACTCTAGATGCATGCTGGATAGCGGTCGATGTGTGGAGTAATAGTAGTAGATCCAGAATCGTTTCGGTCTACGTGTCACGGACGTGATGCCTATGTTCATGATCATGCCTAGATATTCTCATAACTATGCGCTTTTCTATCAATTGCTCGACAGTAATTTGTTCACCCACCGTAATATATGCTATCATGAGAGAAGCCACTAGTGAAACCTATGGCCCCCGGGTCTACTTTACATCATATAAGTTTCCAATCTACAATCCTAGTTTACTATTTATTTTGCAATCTTTATTTTCCAATCTATACAACAAAAATACCAAAAATATTTATCTTATTATCTTTATCAGATCTCACTTTTGCAAGTGGCCGTGAAGGGATTGACAACCCCTTTATCGCGTTGGTTGCAAGGTTCTTGATTGTTTGTGCAGGTACTAGGCGATTTGCGTGTAGTCTCCTACTGGATTGATACCTTGGTTCTCAAAAACTGAGGGAAATACTTATGCCACTTTGCTGCATCACCCTTTCCTCTTCAAGGGAAAACCAACCCATGCTCAAGAGGTAGCAAGAAGGATTTCTGGCGCCGTTGCCGGGGAGATCTACGCCAAGTCAAGACATACCAAGTACCCATCACAAACTCTTCTCCCTCGCATTACATTATTTGCCATTTGCCTCGCGTTTTCCTCTCCCCCACTTCACCTTTGCCTTTTCTTCGCCCTCCTTCCGTTCGATCTTGTGTTACTATGTGCCTTCTTTTTGCTTGCATCTTCGCTTGCTAAAAGTTTATGGATCCTCATCCCCTTGCTAATCTTTTTAAGAGATCCAATTATGATGAACCAATTTCTAGTGAGTTCAGTGTACACTACTAGGGAAAACCTTATACACAGAACTTTAGCTGTAGCGCATGTTACAAAAGCACGCTGGTGCTAAGTAGCAGTAGCACGCTGGTGTAAACGGTGCTACAGATACAATTGTAGCAGTAGCGCGCCTGAAGATAAAAGCGCTACTACTAAAATTCCCACGGCTTAGCCGATAGGCTACACATAGTAGTAGCGATCTACGTAGAACCGTGCTACCGCTACTTGCTTTGTAGCAGCGCGTTTACGATGAAATGCGCTACTGCTAAAGGAAATAAAATTAAATGGAAAGAAAATAGAAAAGTAAATGAAAATGAAAGAAATAGAAAAGGGTGAAAGGAAAAAATAAAATGTGAAGAAAAATAAATGAAAAAGGGGGAAAAAGAGAGAGGAATAGCAGTAGCGCGTATCGAGGAAAACGTTGTAGCTAGCTTAGCAGTAGCGCACTTCCTGGAACGCGCTACTGCTACTTCTGACTTAACCGCGTGGTCCTTCTTCCACACGGCCACTTCCCCCAAATCCAACTCTTCCGCTGTCGCCGCCGCCGTCGCCCGTCGGCCGCCGCGCGCTCTCCCGTCGCTCTCCGCACACCCTCGACGCCGCCCCCGACCCCGGATTCGACGCCGCCCCCGACCCCGACCTCGACGCCGCCCTCCGCCGCGCGCCCGAGCCCCGACCCCGACCTCGACGCCGTCTGCCCCTCCCTCGCCGCAGGCACCCGAGGTGAGCACGCCTGCTCCTCCCCCTCCCCTACCTCTGCCTAGCTAGGGTTCTTCAAATTTTAGTTGCATCAAATTAGTTAGGCTTCATCTATGGGTGGAAATGAATCGGATACGGATGCGGCTCGGATGTTTTCTTAGATGATGAATAAACACTATTGTAATGCATAATAAAACGAGTAAAATTTTACCACTTATTTCACTTTTAAGTTGGATAATTGGAATATCCGCTACCACTTTCCACCCCTAGGTTCATCAAATTAGATGGTAATTAGGGCAGTAGTTCCTAGGTACTAATTAGTTAGTAAGAAGTAGGTACTAATTAGGTACTAGATTATTTTTATTTATAGTAAGTTTATTTTTAGTAAGAACTAGTTGAATTAATAGAACTAGTTAGTAAGAACTTGTTGTTATTTTTTTAGTTAAAGAAATTTTTCCCGCATCGACGTCGACGATGCCTATCCCGCATCCTCGTCGTCGACTCGGCGGAGGACACCTGCTTGACCAGATGGGACATATCCGGGACTGGGCTCCGCCGGACTGGTACTGGGAGGCGCTACCTACCGGGGGCACAGCTTGGTGAGGAGCCAGCCCATCGTTGACCCGAACCTTCTTTGGTGGCGGACGCGTGGGCCAGTGACGGTGCAGAGGCTTGAGGACCCCGTGGAGGTGGTACGTCACTGTGTCAGCGAGGAGGACGCGCACGTCCGTCGCTACTTGTTTGCGTTGGAGCACAGGTTCTCCAATACCTGGCAGGTTCTCGAGGGATCTCACTGGAGCTATGATCCTATGGTGGTTCCTTCTCTTTGGGTGTCCACCGCCCGCGCCGATACCCGTCGTGCGCTAGGGCTTTAGTTGTATTAGTGATGTTATATGTATGATACTATTCGGGATGTATTAGTGATAATATTTGATGATGTACGGGCGCATGAGATGATTTACTTTTGCTTATTGAATGCATGCTAATTTGAATACTTATTTATTTTACGATTTGGTTTTGCTTATTGAATGCTCATGTCAATATGAGTCCTATAAGATATTTTGAAATGTATATCTTGTGTTGCTCAAATAGGATATGTGCTTGCCCAAGTGGCCGGTCATGTTTGCAGGTTACACCTTCGAGTGGCCTACGTTTCGCCAGAGTGTTGATTCATTTCCGTTCCGGCAAATTTCAGGCGCTCGATATGTCTTATTTTAGCAAAGGTCATGCCGGATTTTTCCTTGAATTTTGGCATGACTTGTGCCAGAATATGTAGGAAATATCGAGTGCCCCAGATTTATGTGTTGAGTATCCTGGTAGTTGTCTTCGATTGATTTTCAATTAATGTTTCAACTATGAACATAGGAAATGTCTGACGATGAAAAGGATTTTGGTATTTGCAAATACTGTGAAGACGAGCGCGGCCTGTGCGACGGAATCTTCCTAGATGATGATAGGTGCTTTAGCATCAAGCTAGACGAGAACTTCGAAGTGGATACAGTAAGTCACAACGACAAGTCTTTTTTCGTAATTAAGCATGACATCTGCTTCATTTGCTTCAACTTATAATTTAATTTTTTTACTATTCTACTAGCGTATCCCCTGCCATGCAAGAGTTTTTGTCTTGGATAAGATAGGTTTCAGTCGTACTATGGAGGTAAAGAAAGTTTACTTGAAGACCGAGCATGGTTGTATTTTCCATGCAAAATTATACAACGCAGACGACTACACCTATTTTGGATGCAAAACTTGGCGAGCACTATGCAAGACTTATGCATTTGAGCCTGATATGGTTATCACCTTTGATATTCGTCCGGAATATGATATTGAAGGTAATATCGACATCTGGGTCCATGTGCAGACGCCTCCACTTATACCATTATGTGAGTTTCTCAACCATATTTATGTCTTTGATATTGTTTATTCAAAAATAGTTGACAACTAATTTCTATTGTCAGCTTCTTTCCGTTCAAGCAAACATGTCCAGCGCTTGGTAGACATGACCTACTACTGTCTCGGGGCTGAACCAAACTGCGAGGAGATAAGTCATTATGTTTCATGGCTTGAGGATCTTCAGACTGTCAAGACAAATTTTCTTCCTGCACTTAGAAATGTTAGTACTCAAAATGTGCGACCAATAGTGTTCGTACTGAACTACGGTCACATCTATTTAGGAAAGATGGTAAGATTTTTACTATTTGTCCTCAGTGCATCTTTTGCATACATTATTTTTTAAGCTAAACTTCATTGCTAAGTATGTTACTATACGATGTTCTTCAACAAGGACTCCCGAAGAATGTTGTGCCTCATGGGATCGAGACTAAAGGTACCATGAGTATTGTTAGCTTACGGCCAAGATATCCTACAATGCACTTTAGTGCATTCAGGATTTCTAATAGCGAGGAATGCTTAATAGTGAAAGACTGGAGCAAAATTGTGAAGGGGGAGTGCAGAGAAGTACTAGGGGCAGCAATCTGAAGCGCGGCCCACGATTAGGAGACAGGTTCATCTGCATGCTCCAACTTGATGAAGGAGGATTGCTACACATGTTTTATGTTATTTTACCTGAGAGAGAGCAGCGGGAGTGATTAGCTAGCTAGAAATGAGTTTGAAGATGATGATGTGCTACACTATGACTATGATGATTAAATAGCTAGTGTTGGTGATAATGACTATGATGATTATTATTAGCTAGTGTTGGTGGTGATTAGATAGCTACCGCAGCTAGTGTTGGTGGTGATTAGCTAGCTAGAATGAGTTTGAAGATGATGATGTGCTACACTATGATTATGGTGATTAAATAAATATTGTTGGTGGTAATGACTATGATTATGATTAAATAGCTTGTGCTGGCGGATTAGATTCAAGTGGAGGCAACATGTGGTGCACATCGAAAGTACTACTAGTCCAAACTAGATCAAGTTTGGATTAGTAGTATACTTTTGACATGCACCACATATTGCCTCCACTTGAACCTAATTCACCTTCATTTGACACACTGTTATGGACATAATGATATAAACCTCATAATTGGTATTGTACCAAAATTTGTATAACGGCGTATAAATACACTAAAAATAAAAAAATGAAAAAAAGAATACTAGTAGCGATGGATAGTAAACACGCTGCTACTAGCTAGATTAGCAGCAGCGCGGGAGAGAACAAGCGCTGCGGCTATGTGTCTTAGTAGTAGCGCGTGTTGCACGCGCTACTGCTGAGTGATAGCTGTAGCGCCTTATTAGTAGCGCGGCAGCCCGCGCTACTAGTGGGCATTAAACCCAAACTACTACTAGGGTTTTCCCTAGTAGTGGTACTAGATTATCTTTATGAGGTTTTGCTTGAAATGCGTGAATCTGAAAATTATGATGAAGAAATTTATGAAGAGATTCACGATAGCTCCTTGAATAAAAAGCATGATTGCAATAATTTTACTATAAATTATCTTGATGTCAATTGTGCTAATAATATGCAAAACCCTAAGCTTGGGGATGCTAGTTTTGCTATGTCTACTACTTGTTGCAATGATCATGATTGGGGTGATTCTTCTTATGATCTTAAAAAGTTATTTAAGCCCCATGGTGAATATGAGATTGATAATGGTGTTTGCAATAATATTAAAAATGGGTTTGGAAGAGTTTCAACTTTAGACCCCACATATTTGGAGAATGTTCAATCTAATGAATTTTTTGATAAAAGTGAGTTTGGAGAGGTCATGACTTTAGTTAATGATAATCCCACTATTTTGGAAGAGTGTCAACTTCGCATGCATGTGGATCATGTTGAGAATATGTTTTGTGATTGCTATATTGTTGAATTTGCTTATGATCCTACATGTAATTGTTATGAGAGAGGAAAATATGATTGTAGAAATTTTCATGTCACTAAATTACCTCTCGTTATGTTGAGATTGCTATTGTTTCTTTCCGCTTCCTTGCATATGCTAGTTTTTGCTTGCCTTGATAATTTGTTTGCCTATAAGATGCCTATGCATAGGTAGTACGTTAGACTTAGATGTGTTTGTCACATGTTTTATGATGCTCTCTTTGTGCTTCAATCCTTGTCTTTCATGTGAGCATCATCGAATCTATCAATGCCTAGCTAGGGGCGTTAAACAATAGCGCTTGTTGGGAGGCAACCCAATTTTATTTTTGTTTCTTGTTTTTTTTCTGTTTAGTAATAAATAATTCATCTAGCTTCTGTTTAGATGTGTTTTTATGTTTTAAATTAGTGTTTGTGCCAAGTAGAACCTTTGGGAAGACTTGGGTGAAGTCTTTATGATCGTGCTGTAAAAAACAGAAACTTTAGCACTCACGAGATTAGCTGCCATTTTTTACTGGAGAGTGCTTTTAGGTTGATTCTTTTTGAATATGATTAATAGACAAATTCCTAACGTCCATAAATTTATTTCAGAATTTTTGGAGTTACAGAAGTATACGTTTGATACAGATTACTACAGACTGTTATGTTTTTGACAGATTCTGTTTTTGTGTGTTGTTTGCTTATTTTGATGAATCTATGGCTAGTATCGGGGGTATGAACCATAGAGAAGTTGAAATACAGTAGGTTTAACACCAATATAAATAAATAATGAGTTCATTACAGTACCTTAAGGTGGTGATTTGTTTTCTTATACTAACAGAGCTCATGAGATTTTCTGTTTGAGTTTTGTGTTGTGAAGTTTTCAAGTTTTTGGGTAAAGATTTGATGGACTTTGGAACAAGGAGTGGCAAGAGCCTAAGCTTGGGGATTCCCAAGGCACCCCAAGGTAAAATTCAAGGACAACCAAAAGCCTAAGCTTGGGGATGCCCCGGAAGGCATCCCCTCTTTCGTCTTCGTCTATCGGTAACTTTACTTGAGGCTATATTTTTATTCACCACATTATATGTGTTTTGCTTGGAGCGTCTTGTATGATTTGAGTCCTTGATTTTTAGTTTACCACAATCATCCTTGCTGTAAACACCTTTTGGAGAGACACACATGTATCGGAATTTATTAGAATACTCTATGTGCTTCACTTATATCTTTTGAGCTAGATAATTTTGCTCTAGTACTTCACTTATAGCTTTTTAGAGCACGGTGGTGGGTTTTTTTAAAGAAATTATTGATCTCTCATGCTTCACTTATATTATTTTGAGAGTCTTTTAGAACAGCATGGTAATTTGCTTTGGTTATAAAATTAGTCCTAATATGATAGGCATCCAAGATGGGTATAATAAAAACTTCCATATAGAGTACACTAAATACTATGAGAAGTTTGATAGTTGATGATTGTTTTGAGATATGAAGATGGTAATATTAGAGTCGTGCTAGTTGAGTAATTGTGGAATTGAGAAATACTTATGTTGAGGTTTGCAAGTCCCATAGCATGCACGTATGGTAAGCGTTGTGTGACAAATTTGAAGCATGAGGTATTCTTTGATTGCTTTCCTTATGAGTGGCGGTCGGGGACAAGCGATGGTCTTTTCCTACAAATCTATCCCCCTGGGAGCATGCGTGTAGTGCTTGGTTTCGATGACTTGTAGATTTTTGCAATAAGTATGTGAGTTCATTATGACTAATGTTGAGTCCATGGATTATACGCACTCTCACCCTTCCATCATTGCTATCCTCTTCGGTACCGTGCATTGCCCTTTCTCACCTTGAGAGTTGGTGCAAACTTCGCCGGTGCATCCAAACCCCGTGATACGATACGCTCTATCACACATAAACCTCCTTATATCTTCCTCAAAACAGCCACCATACCTACCTATTATGGCATTTCCATAGCCATTCCGAGATATATTGCCATGCAACTTTCCACCGTTCCGTTTATCATGACACGCTTCATCATTGTCATATTGCCTTGCATGATCATGTAGTTGACATCGTATTTGTGGCAAGGCCACCATGCATAATTTTTCATACATGTCACTCTTGATTCATTGCCCATCCCGGTACACCGCCGGAGGCATTCATATAGAGTCATACTTTGTTCTAGTATCGAGTTGTAATCTTTGAGTTGTAAATAAATAGAAGTGTGATGATTATCATTATTAGAGCATTGTCCCAAAAAAAAGTGAAAGGCCAAATAAAAAAAGATAAAAGAGACAATGCTACTATCCTTTTTCCACACTTGTGCTTCAAAGTAGCACCATGATCTTCATGATAGAGAGTCTTTTATTTTGTCACTTTCATATACTAGTGGGAATTTTTCATTATAGAACATGGCTTGTATATTCCAACAATGGGCTTCCTCAAATGCCCTAGGTCTTCGTGAGCAAGCAAGTTGGATGTACACCCACTTAGTTTCTTTTGTTGAGCATACATTTATAGCTCTAGTGCATCCGTTGCATGGCAATCCCTACTCCTCATTGACATCAATTGATGGGCATCTCCATAGCCCGTTGATTAGCCGCGTCAATGTGAGACTTTCTCCTTTTTTGTCTTCTCCACACAACCCCCATCATCATATTCTATTCCACCCATGGTGCTATGTCCATGGCTCACGCTCATGTATTGCGTGAAAGTTGAAATAAGTTTGAGAATACTAAAGTATGAAACAATTGCTTGGCTTGTCATCGGGGTTGTGCATGATGAGAACATTTTTGTGTGACGAAAATGAAGCATGGCCAAACTATATGATTTTGTAGGGATGAGCTTTCTTTGGCTATGTTATTTTGATAAGACATAATTGCTTGGTTAGTATGCTTGAAATATTATTATTTTTATGCCAATATTAAACTTTTATCTTGAATCTTTCGGATCTGAACATTCATGCCACAATATAGAGAATTACATTAAAATTATGCTAGGTATCATTCCACATCAAAAATTCTTTTTTAACATTTACCTACTCGAGGACGAGCAGGAATTAAGCTTGGGGATGCTTGATACATCTCCAACGTATCTATAATTTTTGATTGTTCCATGCTATTATATTATCTGTTTTGGATGTTTAATGGGCTTTAATATACCTTTTTATATTATTTTTGGGACTAACCTATTAACCGAAGGCCCAGTGCACATTGTTGTTTTTTTGCCTATTTCAGTGTTTCGCAGAAAAGGAATATCAAATGGAATCCAAACGGAACGAAACCTTCGCGAGGATCTTTTTTGGAACAGATGCAATCCAGGAGACTTGGAGTGGAAATCAAGGAAACAACAAGGCGGCCACGAGGCGGGAGGGCGCGCCCAGGGGGGTAGGCGCACCCCCCACCCTCGTGGGCCCCTCGTAGCTCCACCGACCTACTTCTTTCGCCTATATATACTCTTATACCCTGAAACCATCGGGGAGAGCCACGAAACACCTTTTCCACCGCCGCAACCTTCTGTACCCATGAGATCCCATCTTGGGGCCTTTTCCGGCGCTCTGCCGAAGGGGGATTCGATCACGGAGGGCTTCTACGTTAACACCATAGCCTCTCTGATGATGTGTGAGTAGTTTACCACAGACCTTTGGGTCCATAGTTATTAGCTAGATGGCTTCTTCTCTCTCTTTGGATCTCAATACAAAGTTCTCCTCGATCTTCTTGGAGATCTATTCGATGTAATTCTTTTTGCGGTGTGTTTGTCGAGATCCGATGAATTGTGGGTTTATGATCAAGATTATCTATGAACAATATTTGATTCTTTTTTGAATTCTTATATGCATGATTTAATATCTTTGCAAGTCTCTTCAAATTCTTTTTTATCATTTACCTACTCGAGGACGAGCAGGAATTAAGCTTGGGGATGCTTGATACGTCTCTAACGTATCTATAATTTTTTATTGTTCCATGATATTATATTATCTGTTTTGGATGTTTAATGGACTTTATTATACACTTATTATTTTTGGGACTAACCTACTAACCAAAGGCCCAGCGCAAATTGCTGTTTTTTTGTCTATTTCAGTGTTTCACAGAAAAGGTATATCAAACGGAATCCAAACGGAATGAAACCTACGGGAGATTGATTTTTGGAACAAATGCAATCCAGGAGACTTGGAGTGGATGCCAAGAAAGAAACTAGAAGGCCACGAGGAAGGAGGGCGCGCCTAGGGGGTAGGCGCGCCCCCACCCTCGTGGGCCCCTCATGGCTCCCCTGACCGACTTCTTTCGCCTATATATACTCATATACCCCGAAAACATCAGAGAGCACCACGAAACCCTATTTCCACCACTGCAACCTTCTGTACCAGTGAGATCCCATCTTGGGACCTTTTCCGGCGCTTCGCCGGATGGGGAATCGATCACGGAGGGCTTCTACATCAACACCATGCCCTCTCCGATGATGTGTGAGTAGTTTACCACAGACCTCGGGTCCATAGTTATTAGCTAGATCGCTTCTTCTCTCTCTTTGGATCTCAATACAAAGTTCTCCTCGATCTTCTTGGAGATCTATTCGATGTAATTCTTTTTGTGGTGTGTTTGTCGAGATCCGATGAATTGTGGGTTTATGATCAAGATTATCTATGAACAATATTTGAATCTCCTCTGAATTCTTTTATGTATGATTTGTTATCTTTGCAAGTCTCTTCGAATTATCAGTTTGGTTTGGCCTACTAGATTGATCTTTTTTGCAATGGGAGAAGTGCTTAGCTTTGGGTTCAATCTTGCGGTGTCCTTTCCCAGTGACAGTAGGGGCAGCAAGGCACGCATTGTATTGTTGCCATCGAGGATAAAAAGATGGGGTTTATATCATATTGCTTGAGTTTATCCCTCTACATCATGTCATCTTGCCTAATGCGTTACTCTGTTCTTATGAACTTAATACTCTAGATGCATGCTGGATAGCGGTCGATGTGTGGAGTAATAGTAGTAGATGCAGAATCGTTTCGGTCTACTTGTCGCGGACGTGATGCCTATATACATGATCATGCCTAGATATTCTCATAATTATGCACTTTTCTATCAATTGCTCGACAGTAATTTGTTCACCCACCGTAATACTTATGCTATCTTGAGAGAAGCCACTAGTGAAACCTATGGCCCCCGGGTCTATTTTCCATCATATAAGTTTCCAATCTATTTTACTTTGCAATCTTTACTTTCAATCTATATCATAAAAAATACCAAAAATATTTATCTTATTATCTCTATCAGATCTCACTTTTGCAAGTGGCCGTGAAGGGATTGACAACCCCTTTATTGCGTTGGTTGCAAGGTTCTTATTTGTTTGTGTAGGTACGAGGCCACTTGCGTGTAGTCTCCTACTAGATTGATACCTTGGTTCTCAAAAACTGAGGGAAATACTTACGCTAATTTGCTGCAGCACCCTTTCCTCTTCAAGGGAAAACCAACGCAGTGCTCAAGAGGTAGCAGGAAGGATTTCCGGCGCCGTTGCCGGGGAGGCTTACGCCAAGTCAAGTCAAGATTTGATCTCCCACCAACATGCGATTTCTGGCGCCGTTGCCAGGGAGATCTATGCCAAGTCAAGTGAAGTCAAGACATACCAAGTACCCATCACAAACTCTTATACCTCGCATTACATTATTCGCCATTTGCCACTCATTTTACTCTCCCCCACTTCACCCTTGCCGTTTTATTCGCCCTCTTTTTCCGTTCACCTTTTTTTCGCTTGCTTCTTGTGTGCTTGTGTGTTGGATTGTTTATCACGATGGCTCAAGATAATATTAAATTGTGTGATTTTTCCAATACCAACAACAATGATTTTCTTAGCACTCTGATTGCTCCTATTACCGATGCTGAATCTTGTGAAATTAATGCTGCCTTGTTGAATCTTGCCATGAAAGATCAATTCTCTGGCCTTCCTAGTGAAGATGCCGCCACACATCTAAACAACTTTGTTGATTTGTGTGATATGCAAAAGAATAAAGATGTGGATAACGATATTGTTAAATTGAAGCTATTTCCGTTTTCGCATAGAGATCGTGCTAAAACTTGGTTTTCGTCTTTGCCTAAAAATAGTATTGATTCTTGGAATAAGTGCAAAGATGCTTTTATCTCTAAGTATTTTCCTCCCGCTAAGATCATCTCCCTTAGAAACGATATTATGAATTTTAAGCAACTTGATCATGAACATGTTGCGCAAGCTTGGGAGAGGATGAAATTAATGATACGTAATTGCCCTACACATGGTTTGAATCTATGGATGATTATACAAAAAATTTATGCCGGATTGAATTTTGCTTCTAGAAATCTTTTAGATTCGGCCGCGGGAGGCACTTTTATGGAAATCACTTTAGGAGAAGCTACTAAACTCCTAGATAATATTATGGTTAATTATTCTCAATGGCACACCGAAAGATCTACTAGTAAAAAAGGTTCACACGATAGAAGAGATTAATGTTTTGAGTGGAAAGATGGATGAACTTATGAAATTATTTGCTAATAAGAGTGTTTCTTCTGATCCTAATGATATGCCTTTGTCTACTTTTATTGAGAATAATAATGAATCTATGGATGTGAATTTTGTTGGTAGGAACAATTTTGGTAACAGCGTGTATAGAGGAAACTTTAATCCTAGGCCGTATCCTAGTAACTCCTCTAATAATTATGGTAATTCCTACAACAACTCTTATGGAAATTTTAATAAGATGCCCTCTGATTTTGAGACTAGTGTTAAAGAATTTATGATTTCTCAAAAGAATTTTAATGCTTTGCTTGAAGAAAAATTGCCTAAGATTGATGAGTTGGCTAGGAACATGGATAGAATTTCTCTTGATGTTGATTCTTTGAAACTTAGATCTATTCCACCTAAGCATGATATCAATGAGTCTCTCAAATCTATGAGAATTTCTATTGATGAGTGCAAGGAAAGAACCACTAGGATGCATGCTAAGAAAGATTGCTTTGTAAAAGCTTGTTCTTCTAGTTTTCATGATAATAGGGATGAAGATCTAAAAGTGATTGATGTGTCTCCTATTAAATCTTTGTTTTGAAATATGAATCTTGATAATGATGGGACTAGACATGAGTCAACTTTAGTTAAAAGGCGTCCCAATGATTCAGAGTTTTTAGATCTTGATGCAAAAATTGGTAAAAGTGGGATTGAAGAGGTCAAAACTTTACATAACAATGAACCCACTATTTTGGATTTCAAGGAATTTAATTATGATAATTGTTCTTTAATAGATTGTATTTCCTTGTTGCAATCCGTGTTAAATTCTCCTCATGCTTATAGTCAAAATAAAGCTTTTACCAAACATATTGTTGATGCTTTAATGCAATCTTATGAAGAAAAGCTTGAATTAGAAGTTTCTATCCCTAGAAAACTTTATGATGAGTGGGAACCTACTATTAAAATTAAGATTAAACATCATGAATGCTATGCTTTATGTGATTTGGGTGCTAGTGTTTCCACGATTCCAAAAACTTTGTGTGATGTGTTAGGTTTCCGTGATGATTGTTCTTTAAACTTGCATCTTGCGGATTCCACCATTAAGAAACCTATGGGAAGGATTAATGATGTTCTTATTATTGCAAATAGGAATTATGTGCCCATAGATTTCATTGTTCTTGACATAGATTGCAATCCTACATGTCCTATTATTCTTGGTAGACCTTTCCTTAGAACGATTGGTGCAATTATTGATATGAAAGAAGGAAATATTAGATTCCAGCTTCCGTTAAGGAAAGGCATGGAACACTTTCCTAGAAATAAAATTAAATTACCTTGAATCTATTATGATAGCCACTTACGGATTGCATACCAAATATGATAATACCTAGATCTATCCTTACCTTTATGCCTAGCTAGGGGCGTTAAACGATAGCGCCTTTTGGGAGGCAACCCAATTTTATTTTTGTTTCTTGCTTTTTGGTTCTGTTTACTAATAAATAATTCATCTAGACTCTTTTTAGATGTGGTTTTATGTTTTAAATTAGTGTTTGTGCCAAGTAGTACCTTTGGGAAGACTTGGGTGAAGTTTTCATGATCTTGCTGTAAAAAACAGAAACTTTAGCGCTCACGAGATTAGCTGCCATTTTTACTGGAGAGTGCTTTTAGGTTGATTATTTTTGCAGATGATTAATATATACATTGCTCACGTACACCAATTTATTTCAGAATTTTTGAAGTTACATAAGTATACATTTGATACAGATTACTACAGACTGTTTTGTTTTTGACAGATTCTGTTTTTCGTGTGTTGTTTGCTTATTTTGATGAATCTATGGCTAGTATCGGGGGGTATGAACCATAGAGAAGTTGGAATACAGTAGGTTTAACACCAATATAAATAAATAATGAGTTCATTACAGTACCTTGAAGTGGTGGTTTGTTTTTTTCCGCTAACGGAGCTCATGAGATTTTCTGTTGAGTTTTGTGTTGTGAAGTTTTCAAGTTTTGGGTAAAGATTTGATGGATTATGGAATAAGGAGTGGCAAGAGCCTAAACTTGGGGATGCCCAAGGCACCCCAAGGTAAAATTTAAGGACAACCAAAAGCTTAAGCTTGGGGATGCCCCGGAAGGCATCCCCTCTTTCGTCTTCGTCCATCGGTAACTTTACTTGATGCTATATTTTTATTCACCACATGATATGTGTTTTGCTTGGAGTGTCTTGTATGATTTGAGTCTTTGCTTTTTAGTTTACCACAATCATCCTTGATGTACACACCTTTTGGGAGAGACACACATGAATCAGAATTTATTAGAATACTCTATGTGCTTCACTTATATCTTTTGAGCTAGATAATTTTGCTCTAGTGCTTCACTTATATCTTTTAGAGCACGGTGGTGGTTTTATTTTATAGAAATTATTGATCTCTCATGCTTCACTTATATTATTTTGAGAGTCCTTTATAGCAGCATGGTAATTTTCTTTGGCTATAAAATTAGTCCTAATATGGTAGGCATCCAAGATCGGTATAATAAAAACTTTCATTAAAAGTGCATTGAATACTATGAGAAGTTTGATACTTGATGATTGTTTTGAGATATGAAGATGGTAATATTAGAGTCGTGCTAGTTGAGTAGTTGTGAATTTGAGAAATACGTCTGTTGAAGTTTGCAAGTCCTGTAGCATGCACGTGTGGTGATCGTTGTGTAACAAATTTGAAACATGAGGTGTTCTTTCATTGTCATCCTTATGAGTGGCGGTCGGGGACGAGCGATAGTATTTTCCTACCAATCTATCCCCCTAGGAGCATGCGCGTAATGCTTGGTTTTTGATGACTTGTAGATTTTTGCAATAAGTATGTGAGTTCTTTATGACTAATGTTGAGTCCATGGATTATACGCACTCTCACCTTTCCATCATTGCTAGCCTCTTCGGTACCGTGCATTTCCCTTTCTCACCTTGAGAGTTGGTACGAACTTCGCCGGTGCATCCAAACCCTGTGATATGATACACTCTATCACACATAAACCTCCTTATATCTTCCTCAAAACAGCCACCATACCTACCTATTATGGCATTTCCATAGCCATTCCGAGATATATTGCCATGCAACTTTCCACCATTTCATTCATTATGACACGCTTCATCATTGTCATATTGCCTTGCATGATCATGTAGTTGACATCATATTTGTGGCAAAGCCACCATGCATAATTTATCATACAACTCACTCTTGATTCATTGCCCATCCAGGTACACCGCCGGAGGCATTCATATAGAGTCATATTTTGTTCTAGTATCGAGTTGTAATCATTGAGTTGTAAATAAATAGAAGTGTGATGAACATCATTAATAGAGCATTGTCCCAAATAAAAAAGAAGAAGAAGAAAGGCCAAATAAAAAAAGGGCCAAAAAAGAGAAAGGAAATAAAAAGGGACAATGCTACTATCCTTTTTTTTTCCACACTCATGCTTCAAAGTAGCACCATGATCTTCATGATAGAGAGTCTCTTGTTTTGTCACTTTCATATACTAGTGGGAATTTTTCATTATAGAACTTGGCATGTATATTCCAACAATGGGCTTCCTCAAATGCCCTAGGTCTTCGTGAGCAAGCAAGTTGGATGCACACCCACTTAGTTTCTTTTGTTGATCTTTCATACATTTATAGCTCTAGTGCATCTGTTGCATGGCAACCCCTACTCCTTGCATTGACATCAATTGATGGGCATCTCCCTAGCCCGTTGATTAGCCACGTCAATGTGAGACTTTCTCCTTTTTTGTCTTCTCCACATAACCCCCATCATTATATTCTATTCCACCCATAGTGCTATATCCATGGCTCACGCTCATGTATTGCGTGAAAGTTGAAAAAAGTTTGAGATTACTAAAGTATGAAACAATTGCTTGGCTTGTCATCGGGGTTGTGCATGATGAGAGAATTTTTGTGTGACGAAAATGGAGCATGACCAAACTATATGATTTTGTAGGGATGAACTTTCTTTGGCCATGTTATTTTGAGAAGACATGATTGCTTAGTTAGTATGCTTGAAGTATTATTATTATTATGTCAATATTAAACTTTTGTCTTGAATCATTCGGATCTGAACATTCATGCCACAATAAAGAAATTTACATAGAAAATTATGCTAGGTAGCATTCCACATCAAAAATTCTGTTTTTATCATTTACCTACTCGAGGACGAGCAGGAATTAAGCTTGGGGATGCTTGATACGTCTCCAATGTATCTATAATTTTTTATTGTTCCATGCTATTATATTATCTGTTTTGGATGTTTAATGGGCTTTATTATACACTTTTATATTATTTTTGGGACTAACCTACTAACCAAAGGCCCAGTGCAAATTGCTGTTTTTTTGCCTATTTCAGTGTTTCGCAGAAAAGGAATATCAAACGAAATCCAAACGGAATGAAACCTTCGGGAGAGTGATTTTTGGAACAAACGCAATCCATGAGACTTGGAGTGGACGTCAAGAAAGACACGAGGAGGCCACGAGGCAGGAGGGCGCGCCCCCACCCTCGTGGGCCCCTCATGGCTCCCCTGACCGACTTCTTTCGCCTATATATACTCATATACCCTGAAAACATCAGAGATCACCACGAAACCCTATTTCCACCGCTGCAACCTTCTGTACCCGTGAGATCCCATCTTGGGGCCTTTTCCGGCGCTCCGCCGGAGGGGGAATCGATCACGGAGGGCTTCTACATCAACACCATAGCCTCTGCGATGATGTGTGAGTAGTTTACCACAGACCTTCGGGTCCATAGTTATTAGCTAGATGGCTTCTTCTCTCTCTTTGGATCTTAATACAAAGTTCTCCTCGATCTTCTTGGAGATCTATTCGATGTAATTCTTTTTGCGGTGTGTTTGTCGAGATCCGATGAATTATGGGTTTATGATCAAGATTATCTATGAACAATATTTGAATCTCCTCTGAATTCTTTTATGTATGATTTGTTATCCTTGCAAGTCTCTTCGAATTATCAGTTTGGTTTGGCCTACTAGATTGATCTTTCTTGCAATGGGAGAAGTGCTTAGCTTTGGGTTCAATCTTGCGGTGTCCTTTCCCAGTGATAGCAGCGGCAGCAAGGCACGCATTGTATTGTTGCCATCGAGGATAAAAAGATGGGGTTTATATCAAATTGCTTGAGTTTATCCCTCTACATCATGTCATCTTGCCTAATGCGTTACTCTGTTCTTATTAACTTAGTACTCTAGATGCATGCTGGATAGCTGTCGATGTGTGGAGTAATAGTAGTAGATGCAGAATCGTTTCGGTCTACTTGTCGCGGACGTGATGCCTATATACATGATCATGCCTAGATATTCTCGTAATTATGCACTTTTCTGTCAATTGCTCGACCGTAATTTGTTCACCCACCGTAATACTTATGCTATCTTGAGAGAAGCCACTAGTGAAACCTATGGCCCCCGGGTCTATTTTCCATCATATAAGTTTCCAATTTATTTTACTTTGCAATCTTTACTTTCAATCTATATCATAAAAAATACCAAAAATATTTATCTTATTATCTCTATCATATCTCACTTTTGCAAGTGGCCGTGAAGGGATTGACTACCCCTTTATTGCATTGGTTGCAAGGTTCTTATTTGTTTGTGTAGGTACAAGGCGACTTGCGTGTAGTCTCCTACTGGATTGATACCTTGGTTCTCAAAAATTGAGGGAAATACTTGCGCTACTTTGCTGCATCACCCTTTCCTCTTCAAGGGAAAACCAACACAGTGCTCAAGAGGTAGCAAAAGGAGCAATATTACCCGGACGATCCGGGACAAGGTCCGGACGATCCGGGCACAGCCCGGATGATCCGGGGCAGGTCCGGATGATCCGGCTATAATCAGTGCCAAAAGATGCCCCCTGGATGCATTAACCGGACGATCCGGATCCAGCTCCGGACGATCCGGGGACAAGCCCAGATGATCCAGGGCCTCGTTCGGATGATCCGGCTATGGGGTCAGCATGTGGAAAGAATGAAGAGAATGGAGAGTAGGTTTTGGCTAAGTAGTTTTGCTAGGAATTTTTGGTCTTTGTAAAAACTACTTGTGAGGTAGATTGTGAGCAAGCCTTGAACCTACACCTCGGATCCCCTCTTAATAGTGCGAGATCCCTGTTACTCAAGAAATGTATAAAAGAGCAAGATGCTTCGTCTTTGTTTGCTTCTTTCCTCATTGGTTATTTGCTTGAGTAATATCTCATTTGATGTGTTCATGATGCACATTAAAACCCAGAGGACTAATGACCTGTGTATATACTCAGCAAACATAGTTAGTCCCCGAACCTATATGTAATTTGTCATCAACATCAAAAATACACTTAAGAGCAAGATTGCACTTTCAGAGAGATATTTTGCAAGGATTGGGATCTTAAATGCAATGCGTACCTTAATAGCATGCATGTTACCCTTTGTGTTCATCTTCAAGGTCAAAATCTTTTTTTATTCATTTCCGTGTAGAAGAAAATCGATCCTCACTTAGGCTAATTTGCATATCAACCTAGGTATGCACAGGAGGAACTCAACAACTATACATGCAAGCCTACGTTGATCAATCAAGATTTGCTTTTCTATAGTATTAATTGTTGAATAGTTATGCAGAGGTGTAGCCTTTTGCAAAGATGGGCATGCTGACATCACATAATTCTTATTCATGCCGGAAATAATTGATGTGTATCATAAATGAAAGAGTAAATTCCAATTTTTTTACCCCTACAGTTGCGCTTGTGACAAGAAACATCGCAAAAGTGTATCTTCTTGCTTATGTTTTAGGCTTAAACCATACATGCTTACTAGGATAGGTGAGTGAAGTGATATTTTTTTCTTCCGTTGTAGTTGATGGACATATTTAGGTGGCACCTTTCGAATGTTGTCTGGGACCTTGGCGGTCAGTAAACAGAACAATTTCTCCCACGTTGCAACGCACGGGCATATTTCCTAGTACAAAATAAAATAAATGAAGTAAAATTGCAGCAAGGTATTTTTAGTTTTAATATATGATAAAAGATAGACCCCGGGGGCACAATTTTCACTAGAGGCTTCTCTCGAGAAAATAGCATATGGTGGGTAAACAAATTACTATTGGGAAATTGATAGAAAAGCAAATAATTATGATGATATCCAAGGCAATGATCATACATAGGAATCACGTCCAAGATTAGTAGATCGAAACAATTCTGCATCTACTACTATTACTCCACACATCGACCGCTATCCAGCATGCATCTAGTGTATTAAGTTCATTGAAAAATGGAGTAATGCTTTAAGCAAGATGACATGATGTAGGCAAGATAGACTCACGTGTGAATAAACCCCATCTTGTTACCCTTAATAGCAACGATACATACGTGTCATGTCCCTTTCTGTCACTGGGATTGAGCACCGCAAGATCAAACCCATTACAAAGCACCTCTTCCCATGGCAAGATAAATCAATCTAGTTGGCCAAACCAAACTAATAAATCGGAGAAGAAATATGAAGCTATATTAATCATGCATAAAAGAGTTCAGAGAAAACTCAAATAATATTCATGGATAGATCTGATCATAAACTCACAATTTATCGGATCCCAACAAACACACCGCAAAAAGTCATTACATCAATTAGATCTCCAAGAACAACAAGGAGAACATTGTATTGAGAACCAAAAAGAGAGAAGAAGCCATCTTGCTACTAACTATGGACCCGTAGGTCTGTGGTAAACTACTCACGCATCATCGGAGTGGCAGCAAGGATGATGAAGAACCCCTCTGTGATCGTTTCCCCCTTCGATAGAGTGCCAGAAAAGGCCCCAGATGGGATATCTCGAGAACATACCCTTGCGACGGCGGAAAAAGTATTTCGTGGACTCCCTGGTAGGTTTCCTAATTTTAGAGTATTTATAGAGGCGAAGTTAGGTCAGTCGGAGGTCTATGGACCCCACTATGCACCAGGGCGCGTCCCAGGCCCCTGGCACGCCCTGGTGCCTAGTGGGCCACTCCTTCATCTTCTCGTGCCCTCTCGAAGCTTCTAGGGTCTCTTATTGCGAGAAAAAAATCCCCAAAAAGTTTCGTGGTATTTGGACTTCGCTTGGTACCGATATTCTGCAAAGTCAAAAACAAGCAAAAAACAGCAACTGGCACTAGGCACTAAGTTAATAGGTTAGTCCCGAAAAATGATATAAAGTTGCTTGTAAATGTATATAAACATCCAAGATTAAGACTATGATAGCATGGAACAATCAAAAAATATAGATACGTTGGAAACATATCATTTTCCCCAGGCAATTTGTACAGGTTCAGAGACCGCCCTCAAGGATCTCCATTTGTGCGGGTTTGGTGACCGCCCGCAAGGGTCCCTTAGTGGAATAAAGACACCTTGCATTAAGCGAAGGTGTGAGGAGATTGCGCGAGGGTGTGAGAAGAATACGGTGAGCCATTGTGGCGCTTGGGGAGCATTGTGGCGTAGTTGTGCCTTTCCTCCTCCTCCTCCTCCTCCTCCTTCCACTACACCTTTTAGCTTGTCTTTCTAAACATCCCTACTCTCTTGTGTGCAAATATAAGGACCTTGAAACTGCACTTGAGCTCCTGCAGTGACTTACAAAAACATTTCCTTGCTGATCAACAGCATACACAAGAGGCTCACTGAGATCATACACAAATGGTTCTTCATATACAATTGGTTGTAATTGTTTGTTGTGCTCTACATTGTGCACTTGCACTAACTAGCAAATTCAGCACCATACTCTCCTCGTTCTACCTCTTGATTTTCTCTAATTTAACATTGCTAACTATCAATTCAAGACCTTGCTCTCCTATTCCCAGAGTATTTATATAGTACATTCAATTAGATATAGTGTAGCCTTGGGTTTCAATCAGCACAACAAGATTCAGAAATGTGACATCTAAATTGCCTAGCTTCCTTTCTAAATTGTCCCGAGCATCAAAAAGGATCCTAACATCCCAAATTTTTATCGTACAAACTACAACTACGAGCGAATTTCACCATATCAGTAAACCCTAACCCTAATCCCCAATTCATACCGAAGAAATTAACAGAAAAGAGAGAAACTTACAGCACGCCACCAATTCCATGCGTTCAAGACCTTGCTCTCCTCCCATGCATTCCCTTGTTGTTGCGCCCGGTGCAAGAACTGGTTTGTTGTGCTCTACATTATGCACTTGCCCTAACTAACAAATTCAGCACCATACTCTCCTCGTTCTACCTCTTGATTTGCTATAATTTAACATTGTTATCTATCAATTCAAGACATTGTTCTCCATCGCTATCAATTACAACCAATTGTATATGAAGAACCAGTTGTGTATGACCTCAGTGAACCTCTTGTGGCCACCCAAATCTGCGCCAGCCTTGCCCGTTGTGCCATGGACAACGTCGACTCCAAGAACTCGTCGTCATCTCTGCAGTTAGCATAACTAGAGTAACCGCCACCGTCGATTCCTCCTCCTGCTGCGTTACCAAACCTATGAGGGTCTAAGCTGTCATCGCAGCCACCGGCAACGCCACCCAGAGTCACCTCCACCATTGCGTGCGAGCCGCGGGAGAAACAGTGAGAAGGAGCTAGGGTTAGAGGAGCGGTCCGACCCAGCCAAACCGAGCGACCGAACTGGACTTGTCCTAGTCAGCGTTCGCCATGTCAGCACCTGATAGGCGGGCCTCGCTGGTCAGTTTCCCTGTCAAAACTCGTTAGAACGCGAATCAGCTCGATTTGTTGCCGCACTCCCCAGACTTGATACTGGAATAAGCAAAACGTAAAGTAGTGCCAATACATTATCCTAGCTACAATTATACCCCTTTGGTCGAACTGGTTGGGGGCAAACCAAATACCCATAGTCCTCTCCTCCTTTACCTTCCCCCGTTGTTGCGCCCGGTGCTTCCATGGCGTCCCATCTCCGGCCCGCCTCGTCGTGCCCCTCCTTTCGCCTCCCCTCCTCCACAGCCTCTGCACCTCCGCCGAGCCTCCTTTCCAGGCGGCAAAAGGCACCTCCCGCCCCACCCACGCCCCACGCCCCTCCTTCCCGGCCCCGCGTCGCCGCCGCCGCGGCCTACGGAGGCGCCCAGCTGCTGGGTCCCGTCGACACGCAGACATTCATCATCGCCGCCTCCGTCGTTACCGCGGTTTCCTTGTCCCTCGTCCTCGGCCTCAAGGTCTCCGCGCGGTGCCTCCTCCTCCTCCTCTCCCTGTTTCTTAGCGATAAGCGACGAGTGGCTGTTGCGAAGTGTGATTTCGTTCCTTTCTCGTTCGCAGGGGGACCCCGTTCCGTGCGACCGGTGTGCTGGAAACGGTACCTTTCCTTGCTCTCGTCTCCTCTCTTGATCAAGTTTTGGAAATGAAATTGCTCCGCAGATGCATTGCTTGGCGATTGTACTAGAGCTGAAGCTTTGCACACTTACACCCTATCCAGCTAGCGATGTAGTATCATGAATTGCCGATCTGTGAATTCAGTTTGTAAATTTGAACAAACTAACTAGTCATACGGAAGAAACAAAACGAATGGAGCATATAAATTCAACGAAGTTGTTCGTTTAACAGCACAGTAATGTATTTATGGTTATGACATTTTGTGCATGTCGCACGCTCAAAACATACCTGCGTGCAGACTGCTAAGCATTGTTTTCCGTTGTGCCTAGGGCAGGAGGCACAAAGTGCGTCTTCTGCAATGACGGCAAGATGAAGGCGGATAACGGGGTGGTTGAATGCAGGGTATGCAGAGGAGCAGGTTGCCTTCTTACCTTGTTTCATTTCCTTCCTTCACATTGTGCATTGGAGTGCAAAAGCTGTTAATAGATCACCAAACACTAATTCATTCTGGACTGGACAAAATGCTCATTATCTTCATTTTGTCTTTCCGGCAACCTCTTCTGACAATCCGCTATATGTTTGTCACGCAGGGCTGATACTCTGCAAGAAGTGCTCAGGTTCTGGTTACTCTAAGCGCTTGTAGCCCCAGCCCCAGCTACAGAACATCATGTGCATTTGTCAACCGGGCAAGTTGCGAGTTTATGTGTGGGCGCTGTACAGATAAATGGAGGACTCTCTCCATTGCCGAACTGTTTAGATAGATATGAGTATATACGATGGCGATGATGTATTAGAATATGCAGAATTGTATGTTTCGCCCTGTCCATGTATACCCGTCCTTAATCTTCTGATAAGATATAGTACGTACGATGGCTCCACGTCCCCTGTTTAGTTCATGTTTTTATACTATGTACCAAAACTGATGTTACCAGTCAGATTTATCAATGTTGCAACTTTTGCAGCCCTAAGATCTTCAGATTTATCGATGTTGCAACTGTTCAGCCCTAAGATCTTCATGTCGCACTGCAATACCTGGTTATATGATAGGCAACAGAGAAGATAGATACACTTCGCACCACAATTCCATCCCAAATTAAAATGTTTTAGCTGAAGCGTCTGAAAACAGTACTATACATAATGCCCATACAACCAAAAGTCATACACTTATGATAGTTGCAGATAAAATTAGTAAAATATGATTCTTCATCGCCTATTACAACCATAATGAAGAGTTCAAAAGAGAAACCACTTTAGTACCCTAGATACCCAGTGAAACACACTTCTCTGGCTTCAGCTCCAAGGCATGTTATATGACTGTAGCTTGTTACACATCGGTTATCTGGCTACCGAATTCTGAGTACTCATTCTCATTGGGCTTCTTCGCAGTACCTTCCCCAATATGCCTCTCTGCAGGTTGCCTAGGAAATGGTCTCGAGTCCCCGTCATGAATGGGTGGAAATCCAAAAGATTTGAAGAATTCGTTGGTCATCCGCTCAGCTTCATCCAGAAAGCTACCGAAGCCTTTCTCAATAGCTTCTATGTCACTGCGAAGTCCTGGAAATGCAAAGGGCTCTTTTGTTGGGAAGCCAAGAGAACGCGAGGCACCACCGGTCATTTCATCTGTGACATCTTCTTCGGTGTTCTCAGTTTTCGACTCCACCAGTTCAGAAGGCCTAATGGAGGAACATTGTGGGTTAATTCAGATCAGCCAAGTAGGAATAAAGCACATGAGTAATATGTCCATATAATAACATCAAAAAGAGAAAATACCAAAGTATAAACCTATCCAGCCTAGTTGGACATGATGCAGTATTCTGTTCAGAATGAGCAGGTACTAAGTAACTCACTCTGAGGAAGGGGAATTCATGAAATTGTGATTCAATCACCAATCAATGTTGAGCCGTGTGCAAGGAAGTTGACAAAATAGCAAGTTTATACGAATTTCCGATGGGTTCCACATTTGTATTTCCATTGATAAGATGTTGTATCTTCTATGGGTACAAAGAAATTGCTTACTTCCTCTAACACACCACATCATAACAATGTGCAGAACAGAAAGATTGTCTCTGTTTGCTGTTCCTCAACTGACAAGCAACAAGAACTCTGGAACGCGCAACATTTCATTATTGACTATGTGTAAAATATAGCAAGGTGATGTCCGCGCTCAACTACCTACAAGTCTACCAAGAATGAACATGCTCGTGAATACAGACAAGTGTATCAACCATACATAGTTATCACACAATTTTACTTTCGAACTGTTAAGTCATCAAAGCTGTAAATCGACAGGTACAACACAAGACGCTAACAACAGAGATGACTGAAAGCATAGACATCGATACCTACATCTAAACCTAAAATTGGATGGCAATTCCATAGCCATTAACGGCCCAATTCTGAACCCGAAGAAATAATTGTTCTGTATAGATTACTCGTCATTTTCACTCATCCGCCTCCACATGACCAAAACAATCGGTATTCAAATCAACCGCGCCTGCCTCACACAAATCGATTCCAAGAGGCGCGAAGGCACCTCAAACCGGGAGCCTCAATCACCAGGAAATCGACTCCACGCATTCCAGGAAAGCACTACTTCAATTATTACCAAGATAATAACATGCAAATATGCGATCCTTGCAGGAGAGCTCAGGCGGATTGCGGGGACGGGGACGAGTGGGGGGCGGGGGGCGGGGGGCGGGAGCCGGGACTTTTACCTGCCGACGCAGTCGCGGAGGAGCTGCTCGGTCTTCTCGCACTTGCGGACGAAGCGGCCGGGCTCCACCTCCTCCGTGTGGCAGCGGGACTGCACCACCCGGCGCGTGCCGACGTGCGCCCCCTCGCCGCCGCCTCGGCCGGCGAGGTCGGGGATGTCGCCGAGCCCGCCGCGGCCACGGTCGCCCTCGCCGTCGTCGTGCCAACGCCAACCCATGGATGCGACGATGTTGGGGAATCTGAATTGGGGGGAGGGGTTGGGCCGCCCCTTATTTCTGGTGGCGTGTTTGGGCTTTGCCTTGGAGAGCAATCCCGTTGTGGGCTGGCCGCTTCCAGAAGCACGTGGAAGGGCGTGACCAGCCTTGACACGGAAGCCTACGTGTCTAACCCTTGGGAAAAGTTTGTCGTGTTCGTCTCTCGCAAGAATTGCTACAGCTTTACTCGTCGGCCGAGTGTATAGCTGGCCAAATGGGCCGGGCCAAACAGGCCAGCCCGCGAGCACGCCGGCACGGCCCGCCATGGGCCAGGCACGGCACGGGCTAAACGGGCCGTGCCCGGCACGCGGCACGCCTTGGGCCGTGCCTGGGCCTGGAGCCTGGGCACGCGGGCTGGCACGGCACGGCCGGTTTATTTTTTATATATATATTTCAGAATTTTTTTATAAATGTATACATAAAATATACCCAATAGGCCTAAAAACCAGCCCAACAGGTTGAAAACATGCAGCCCAACGTGCTAAACGGGCCATCGGGCCGGGCCATTTACTAGTCAGGCCGTGCCTGGGCCAAGGAGCAGCGCCCGTGGGCCGGCACGGCACGGCCCGGCTATTAAACGTGCCACGGCGAGCCGTGCCGGGCCAGACACGATTAGCACAGGCTGGGCCGGGCCGTGCCGGGCCGGGCCGTTTGGCCAGGTATGGCCGAGTGTGGTGAAAGTAATTAAGAGGGGGTCTTTAGGAAAAAATTAAGCTAATTAGTTGTATTAGTAATCATGACCGTGCGTTGCAATGGAAGATCAGAAAATGGCGCAGAGGCATACAAAATAAGCTAACAGTGGGCCTAATGAATTTTGAATTTATCTTACCTACTTATCCGTGTCTAGCTTTTGATGATAAATTGTGAATTTATCTAACCTACCAAATATGCCTATTTATTGAATATTTTTAGGGAAAAATTAAGCTAATTGTTTTATACCAAAATTTGGTCCCTCGAGTTAATTTCCTTGCTACTGAAAACAAAATAATTCGCTACGGTCAGAAAATAGCAGAAAATGGTTACCCTTTAGTTCTTTTTTGCATGACGAATACGCTTTAGTTGATTCATTGTTCTTTTGGTGCAATAAGTCGATTGTATTTGCTTTGTTGCAAAATTAACCATTTCTTTTTATCTAAACTAATTTCGCGTTTCTTTAAATGCAACCGCTGTATTTGTTATGTAATTTTTTATTTGGTTCTTTCAATCATACATTTTGAGTTTTTTAAAATTATTTCTATTTAACTTTATGAATGTACAGGGTTGCATTTTCAAACTTTCCAACCCGTGTATTTATAATACAACTTATTTTCGTATTGCTCAATATGTTTCAACTGCTAATTTGATTTCAGAACTTTATTTACACTTTCCTGCACGTTTTCTATATTTTGTACAAACTGTTTTTTACTACTAATCTCCTTTTTGATATTTCCTGATGAAAATATTACTTCTTTATTGTGCAAATAATTTATTGTGTTACTGAATATATTTTATTTTTACCTGTCTTTAATATTTTTCTTCCGAAAAATACTTGCAACCTATTTACCATCTGTCAAGGAAATACAAAAAACACAAGAAGTGACAGAGATTGCATTCAGACTCATAGACCACATATCAATCAGTCAGGAAATATGTTAGTTGGGAGAACATGAGCTCTCTCAGAGCTTAGCCACTGTCGGCCGTCGGATCGAATTCTTGATGTGTTCTGGACCGTCAGATCATGCTCCTGGATGTCCACCGCCGTCGGATCGAGCCGAGTTACTGCTACAATGAATAGTTACTACTCCCACGCGCTATCGCTCACTCTATGGTTTCCGACGTGTGGCGCCCCACGCTGGTGGGCCGCGGCTGTCGGCGGCTGTGCCTGGAGAGGCGTCCGGTGTATGTCTTTCGCGGTCAAAATATCATGCCACCGCCTGTAATTTTCACATCCCGCCGAGGGTATGAGTGGTATTTCGTGTGCTAGGCCCGTGCGTGGCATGCTATGGCTGGCTAGGGAACGGATGGGGACGCCTGCTTCTCTCCACTTCGCCATTGGGTGAAAAGCCTAGCCAGCTGTAACGCCCCGAGACCGACGCTTCAGAAGATTTCCATATATTCCGTGGTCACCATGTGTTTCTTTTGTGCTTGCTCTTTTATTTTTGCATTGCATCATGTCATCATGCCATCTTGTCATTAATCTTTGCATCTCAACTCAACTAATAAATTGCATAGATTTTTGATCTATTTAAACCGAGGGAAGGGTGACTTCTCTTTATAACATATCCTCCCAATATTAGGGAGCTATATTAAATATTTCTTTAATTTGGAAATCACCATAACACACTTGCAAATAATCCCAATGCCTTTGTTATCTCAATTCTTGGTCTCCGACTTGTCCTCATATTCTTTTATCGTTTTATCGAGGCTCTTCCTAAATGTTCAACATTTTGGAAACTTCGGATCCACACTCCTTGTTCTAACCAATTGAATTTATATCTTTCAATCATGCCACTTCTATTTTTCCTGGATCAAGCGCATTTTTATGAGCCCGGGAAAATTAACCGCATGCGCAAATCCTTTCTCTAACCCTTTCTTTCTTTTTCTTCTCTCTAATACCATTCTGCCAAAGAATTAAGGGAGAGAGAAGAGAGAGACCCCCAGCGCACCCCAGCCGGCCACTTGGGCCTCCTGTAGCCACAGCCCGTTAGGCCCAGCCCAGCCTCTCTCCCTCGCTAACCCTAGCCTCCCTTCTCTCGATCCCATCTCCCTCCAGCGCCGCCAGGACCCCGATCCCCATCTCCCTCCGCTCGATCTCCTCCTCACCCTCTCGATCTCCCACACGCATACACCCAGCGCCCCCAAGGGAGACGCCCGATCCCCTAGACCCTGACCTCGGCCTTTGGCCATGGAGCCGCGCCGCCGACCACCAGCAGGCCGCCGCCCTGTGCGCGCGCCCATGCAGGACTCTCCTTCCTCCGCCCGACCTCAGCCATGGACATGCACTGCCGCTACTCTGCCGCGCACGCCCCGCCTCCCTCGTCGCGCCCGCTCCTTCGCTGCTACCCGGACGTCCATGCGGCCAAGTTCGCCGAAGTACCACCAGGCCGCTGCTTCCCTGCCTCGTCCTCGGCGCCTCGTCCCCGATCTCCGAGTTTGCGGCCACCTTGCTCCTCCCTTGCCGTCCTCTCGCCGGTGAGCAGCACTAGGAGGAGCTCGTTCGCCGCTGTTCCGTTGCTCCCCTGCTCCGGCAAGCCCCTGCTCTGCTGCAACTCCACCAACAGGCCACGCAACTTCCCGTCCGAGGCCACTTATTGTCTTCTCTGTTGGGGTTTTGCTCTCGGAGCCCCTCCTTCAAACCCTGCCGCTGCCTCCATCAAAGACTGCCAAGGCCCTCTGTTTGGCCTCGATGACCTTTGGCTCCTGTGTTGGAAATATGCCCTAGAGGCAATAATAAATGGTTATTATTATATTTCTTTGTTCATGATAATTGTCTATTGTTCATGCTATAATTGTATTGTCCGGAAATCGTAATACATGTGTGAACACATAGACCACAATGTGTCCCTAGTAAGCCTCTAGTTGACTAGCTCGTTGATCAACAGATAGTCATGGTTTCCTGACTATGGACATTGGATGTCATTGATAACGGGATCACATCATTAGGAGAATGATGTGATGGACAAGACCCAATCCTAAGCATAGCATAAAAGATCGTGTAGTTTCGTTTGCTAGAGCTTTTCCAATGTCAAGTATCTTTTCCTTAGACCATGAGATCGTGCAACTCCCGGATACCGTAGGAGTGCTTTGGGTGTGCCAAACGTCACAACGTAACTGGGTGACTATAAAGGTGCACTACGGGTATCTCCTAAAGTGTCTGTTGGGTTGGCACGGATCGAGACTGGGATTTGTCACTCCGTGTGACGGAGAGGTATCTCTGGGCCCACTCGGTAATGCATCATCATAATGAGCTCAATGTGACTAAGGCGTTAGTCACGGGATCATGCATTGCGGTACGAGTAAAGAGACTTGCCGGTAACGAGATTGAACAAGGTATTGGGATACCGACGATCGAATCTCGGGCAAGTAACATACCGATTGACAAAGGGAATTGCATACGGATTGATTGAATCCTCGACACCGTGGTTCATCCGATGAGATCATCGTGGAACATGTGGGAGCCAACATGGGTATCCAGATCCCGCTGTTGGTTATTGACCGGAGAGGCGTCTCGGTCATGTCTGCATGTCTCCCGAACCCGTAGGGTCTACACACTTAAGGTTCGGTGACGCTAGGGTTGTAGAGATATATGTATGCGGAAACCCGAAAGTTGTTCGGAGTCCTGGATGAGATCCCGGACGTCACGAGAGGTTCCAGAATGGTCCGAAGGTGAAGAATTATATATAGGAAGTCAAGTTTCGGCCACCGGGAAAGTTTCGGGGGTTACCGATATTGTACCGGGACCACCGGAAGGGTCCCGGGGGTCCACCGGGTGGGGCCACCTATCCCGGAGGGCCCCGTGGGCTGAAAGTGGAAGGGAACCAGCCCTTAGTGGGCTGGGGCGCCCCCCTTGGGGCTTCCCCATGCGCCTAGGGTTGGGAACCCTAGGGGGGAGCTTCCCCCTTGCCTTGGGGGGCAAGGCAACCCCTTCCCCCCTTTGGCCGCCGCCCCCCCTTGGAGATCCCATCTCCCAGGGCCGGCGCCCCCCAGGGGGCCTATATAAAGGGGGGGAGGGAGGGCAGCAAAACACAGCCTTGGGCGCCTCCCTCCTCCCCTGCAACACCTCTCTCTCTCTCGCAGAAGCTCGACGAAGCCCTGCCGGAGACCCGCTACATCCACCACCACGTCGTCGTGCTGCTGGATCTCCATCAACCTCTCCTTCCCCCTTGCTGGATCAAGAAGGAGGAGACGTCGCTGCACCGTACGTGTGTTGAACGCGGAGGTGCCGTCCGTTCGGCACTCGGTCATCGGTAATTTGGATCACGGCGAGTACGACTCCGTCATCCACGTTCATTGGAACGCTTCCGCTCGCGATCTACAAGGGTATGTAGATGCACTCCTTTCCCCTCGTTGCTAGTATACTCCATAGATGCATCTTGGTGAGCGTAGGAAAATTTTAAAATTATGCTACGATTCCCAACATCCCGTGCACGCCCCGCCTCATGCACCTCCACTTGCTGTCGCTGTTGACGCCAAGTTCGACCACCGAACAGGGAATAACGCCAAGTACCAGGTCAACAAGGACCGCCAAGTTCGTCTTCCGCTGTCTCCGAAATCGCCAAGTACCACTTCGCCAGGAGACCTCGGATCCGTCAAGTCCAACAACGGCTGTGTACAACTACCGGCGACCCCGAAACATCTACGGAACATGAACGACTACTTCCTCTTCGACTCGTGAACCACTACTTCCACTACCGTCGCCGTGTGCCACTACTTCCACGACGACCATCCCGAGAACGTCTACTTCCTCTACATCGCACCGACTCGATCCGCCCCGAAAACGCACGCTTCGAAGGTATAACCCCGAGGCGACGCTCGTGAACGAATGCATGTGTGTTGTATGAAATGCTTGTGTTTGCACCGTGTCTCAGTTGTCGCTTGCGCGTTCCTTGTTTCCATGCCACCGACATGTGGGACACCCGGTAGTCGGGAGCACCCCACCATCTCTAGCATGTTCCGCACATCCACACACTTCCTTTTGCACCGGTATCTCCGTGAGCTATCGGAACCGATATGTTGTCGTGGCATCATTTTCGGATTCGTTACCATGGCACCCCTTTCTTCCACCACGGTGACAAATGCTTCAAAACATGCTCATGTCAACATTTTCATAAAATTGCTTAAAACTTGCATTGTCATCCGCATCATGTTAACAACATTTAAAATTGTTGTTTGCTTTAAATTGCTAAATGACATATGGGGATTTTCCGGACTTGTTGTTTCTTATTTCCGGCCTCGTTTAAACTTGCCTAGATAGATAGTCTTACTATGCTTCACCTCTTGCCATGTTTAATAACATTTAATATTGTTGGGTACATAAACGAGAGAGAACTAAATAATTGATGTGGTGTTTTGTCAGTATGCAACTCGTTGCATATTGAGCTCCACTTAATTTGTAGTATTGTTTGTTGCATTTTGCCATGCCATGCCTCATTTAAACCGGACATGCATCATACTTATTTGTGCATCATGCCATGTTTATGTGATGGTTGTTTTACTATGTTGTTTGTTTCTTTCCGGGTTGCTTCTCTCGTTACCTTCGGTTTCGTTCCGGAGTTGTGAGGATTCGTTCGACTACATCTGTTTGTCTTCTTCATGGACTCGTTCTTCTTCCTAGCGGGATTTCAGGCAAGATGACCATACCCTCGAAATCACTTCTATCTTTGCTTGCTAGTTGTTCGCTCTATTGCTATGCCGCGCTACCTACCACTTGCCATATCATGCCTCCCATATTTCCATGTCAAGCCTCTAACCCACCTTTTCTAGCAAACCGTTGTTTGGCTATGTTACCGCTTTTGCTCAGCCCCTCTTATAGCGTTGCTAGTTGCAGGTGAAGATGAAGTTTGTTCATTGTTGGAACATGGATATTATGAACTTTGTTGGGATATCACAATATCTCTTATTTAATTAATGCATCTATATACTTGGTAAAGGGTGGAAGGCTCGGCCTTATGCCTGGTGTTTTGTTTCACTCTTGCCGCCCTAGTTTCCGTCATACCGGTGTTATGTTCCTTGATTTTGCGTTCCTTACGCGGTTGGGTGATTTATGGGACCCCCTTGACAGTTCGCTTTGAACTAAACTCCTCCAGCAAGGCCCAACCTTGGTTTTACCATTTGCCTACCTAAGCCTTTTTTCCTTGGGTTCTGCAGACTCAAGGGTCATCTTTATTTACCCCCTCGGGCCAATGCTCCTTCGAGTGCTGGTCCAAACCGAGCGATGTCCGGCGCCCCCTGGGCAACCAGAGTCTATGCCAACCCGACGTCTGGCTCATCCGGTGTGCCCTGAGAACGAGACATGCGCAGCTCCTATCGGGATTTGTCGGCATTCGGGCGGCTTTGCTGGTCTTGTTTTACCATTGTCGAAATGTCTTGTAAACCGGGATTCCGAGACTGATCGGGTCTTCCTGGGAGAAGGAATATCCTTCGTTGACCGTGAGAGCTTATAATGGGCTAAGTTGGGACACCCCTGCAGGGTATAAACTTTCGAAAGCCGTGCCCGCGGTTATGAGGCAGATGGGAATTTGTTAATATCCGGTTGTAGAGAACTTGACACTCGACTTAATTAAAACGCATCAACCGCGTGTGTAGCCGTGATGGTCTCTTTTCGGCAGAGTCCGGGAAGTGAACACGGCTTTTGGGTTATGTTTGACGTAAGTAGGAGTTCAGGATCACTTCTTGATCGTTACTAGTTGACGACCGTTCCGTTGCTCCTCTTCTCGCTCTTATTTGCGTATGTTAGCCACCATATATGCTTAGTGCTTGCTGCAGCTCCACCTCACTACCTTCTCCTACCCATAAGCTTAAATAGTCTTGCTCTCGCGGGTGTGAGATTGCTGTGTCCTCGTGACTCACCAGATTCTTCCAAAACAGTTGCAGGTGCCGACGATACCAGTGCAGGTGATGCAACCGAGCTCAAGTGGGAGTTCGATGAGGACCTTGGTCGTTACTATGTTTCTTTTCCTATTGATCAGTAGTGGAGCCCAGTTGGGACGATCGGGGATCTAGCATTTGGGGTTGTCTTCTTTTCTTTTGGATCCGTAGTCGGACCAATGTGTGTACCCTGATTGATGTATGATTTATTTATGTATTGTGTGAAGTGGCGATTGTAAGCCAACTCTTTATCCCATTCTTATTCATTACATGGGATTGTGTGAAGATGACCCTTCTTGCGACAAAACCATAATGCAGTTATGCCTCTAAGTCGTGCCTCGACACGTGGGAGATATAGACGCATCGCTCCCTGCAGCCATCGCCGCCACTGCCCTCCCGTTCCTCTCCCTTCAGCAAGCTCGCCGCCGTCGCTGCTCTCCCATCAGGCGCCGTCGGCGGTGCAGGACGCCGCTGGCGTCTTGGGATTCAGCAGCAGCAGGAGGAGGGCCAACGGATCTAGGAGGGGGAGCACCCGCACCTCGTCAGCCGCCGCCGACGCGAGGAGGGAGACCGTGGATGGAGATTGCGCGGTCCGCCGCCGCCGTGGGCTGAGGAGCACCAGAGGATCTACACCGACTGGTTCGTCCTCGCCGATCCAGGTGCGTGTTTTGCAAACTTTGCAGTTCCTACCACTAGCGCCCCCAAACCGAAGGATTGAGAGGGGATGGACGGCACTTCACTGATTCTCTGGTGGCTGCGTCCCCGGCTGTCCTTGCAGATGGAGACGGGCGCGTCACGGGCGCCAATGCCACCAAGTTCTTGGCCATGTCCGGCCTCTCCCTCGCGGACCTCAAGCAGGTCAGTGAACCGTCCGCCGATACCTCGAGATGCCATTGCTAAATGGGGGCTCCCCTCCCCATCCATGCCGCCACCAAGGCATGTGCCGAGGTGCGTTTCAGATCCCCCTTTTCTCGTCGGCGCTCTCTTGGTGTGGTGGGATTGCTTCGCCTAGGTTCTGCCTGTGTTTCAATTCGTAGATGGAATTGCTTGCTTCGATTGCGATGCCACTTAGTTTCAAGCTGTGCTGGTTAATGTGATGACAACTACTGGTTTCATTGGTTTCCGAGGATAAATTTGACAAATTCCACTATTTTGACAATTTAGAGAGTCCAAATTAGTTCTTTTGCTAACCAAGAGAAGACAAACATATGGGATATACTACTATGCATTATGTGTTGCATAATTCACGGCCTTCTAAGTGCCCAGTTCGCCATTTTCGTAAGAGGGTCGTGGTACTTCCATTCCATGCCCTTATGCAAATTTGTCGCATCCCCCTCGTTCTAATTTTGATGAATAAATTCTCAGGCCAGTTTTTCTTGTCTTCCATCCGTTTTAGGTTGTAATGGAAGCTGTTATTAAGCTGCATAATATCCAACACAAGGGGGTTGCAGACTTGGTGACAGAGTAAGAATGCTTCTCATGTACACTCTTATTTCTGCATCTGCTGTTGATTTCAGTTTGTATGAACGTGGTCCTTAAATTTATGTATGTGTTCTCACTTGGTGGATTTATTGTTCTATCCTTCTGTTCAGCACAGATAAACTGAGTGAGTCATGAACAACCATCATTTATAGAATTGGATGTATAAATTCCCGTAGTGTTTCTGATTCTGAGGGTTACTTTATTTTCTGGACATGGGTTCAGTAACAAGGAAGCCAAACACCATGCACCACTTTCCTCTTTTATGTTGTTTCTTTAATCATTTTTCAAAATGTACATGCTTTCATGGAGTACGAAGGCTAGGCTCTGCTGCTGCTGATATGTCCCATGTTGGTCTAGGCATTACAGAGGCTTACTGGGAATATCGGCTTAAGCCGTGTGATATGGTTGCTGGCATTCTGGTACTCCTTACACCGTGGAATCAGATTTGCTAAATAATCATCAGTTTGGTAGAAAGTGGGACTGGCTTATTTGCTTATTTTCAAACCTTACCATCTTTTCATTCAGATAATCTTTCCTCATGTTTATGATGGTTCTTATATTTCCGTACTCTCATAATTTGGGTTGAAAATAACAGAGTTAATCTTATCTTAAGGATATCATTGAGCAGTTCTGAACTAATCTTTGAAAGAAATTGATTTCAGTTTCTGTAATCAAATCTAGAATTCGCATAGTAAAAGGTACACCCTCCTTCCCAAAATATAAGGCGCAGTTGACTTTTTGGGTCTTCGTCGCATAACTTTGACTATTATTTTCACTTATTGTATGCTACAAAATTATTATAAAAACATATGAGATATTTTGGGAAGGAGGGAGTATCAAAGTGATGTGTATATTGATATTCTGAAATATATTTATCTATCAGTCTTTATTTCAATTAGATAAATTTCATCGATCCTGAGTAGTATGGCTTCTTATTTACTTCTCTAAGCAACTCTTTACTCCGTGGAGTTTGCCAGTATATAATTATTTGGCGAATTTAGTCATTTTTCAATAGATAGTTGAAGAAGCTGGTGTGGTAGTGACATGCATGGATGGTGGAGAGTTTAGAGTCTTTGATCGTTCTGTTTTTGTTTCCAATGGCGCTGTTCACGGTCAGGCCAGTTTGGTAGAAAGTAGCTTCTTTCCTGATTTGCTAAGAATCACCTCCTCCAAAGGTACTACAGATACTGTTGGAGCTTGAGAGTATGCAAGATAGCCTCTAGCTGTATTTTTTTTCAAAAGCCTGTGAATATAAGCTTGAATTTTTATTGCTCTCTTTGTTGTATTTTCTTTCCTCTTTCCAGCTTAGTCCCTTCTTAAATAATTAATAGCTTTGGAATCCCTCTGATTGTTACACTGTGTTCTTGATAATCCTGTTAGCTTTCTTAATATCCTTTATATATATGGATATACCAGTTTATTAGTATGCACCACTCGTGGTGTAGTTTGGATTGACTCATGAGTTGTTTGTGTGTAGATGTCCATCTGTACATAATATACAGTACTAAAATTAATATGTTTCCAGTGAATAATTGCTTATGCAACTTTTTTTTACAAGGACTATACTCAATCAGGGGAAACTTTAATTAAGGTTTAAAAGGACGTTAGCTAGACTAATTTGTATTCTTAGCTCCAGGTAGATGGTAATGTAGGATTTTAGTTTTAACATGAATTTGCTCATTCAGAGTGTTGCATTCTAAGCCACAGGATTGACAGAGTGTTTATTTCCCCCATTATCTTGCTGGCTATGTTCATTAACAAGCAGTGATTCCTTACAGAGACAACCCCTTGCTGTCGCTCTCCTTCTCATCCACGCCCCTTGCTGATGCTGCCCTCCTTCTCATTGGTGGCCTCATCTTCCTCCTCCCCATCGGCGGTTGCGACCAAGCCATCACCAAAGGCCCCCCCAACAGAAAGTGGTATGATGAGTTCATCTTGGATTTCTTATCCTTTTCTTCTTTTGATGATGCATATTATTGTAAAGTTTCCTCCTCCCCTGCCCTCTCTTGGTTTCCTCTAATATCCCTATGATTATTTTGTTGCAGGTTTGTTGTGTTCCGCCTCGTCCTGGCCTTCGTCCGTTTTGTGCTCAACATGGTCTTCCTACGTAGGCTGAGTCCACGGACCTGCAGGTCTGCCTCTTTTTTCCCCTTTTTTGGCCGGTGTTTGATGTGGTCCTCTTCGTTCGAGTTGTAGGGAGGATCTGTGCGGTCTGTCTATGGCTGGCATGGGGTTCTTTAGAGGGTAGTTGTTTTTTCTTGTGTTGTCGCGCGTCCATGGATCTCATCATACAGGTCAACTGCTTTATTGGAAGAATATACACAACTCTGCATAGCCTCTAAAGAACAACTTCGCATAGCCTCTAAAGAACAACTCTGCATAGCCTTTTGATGATGCATATTGTTGTAAAAACAACTGTGCTTGTCTTTGTCGATGTAGGCTTTTGTATTCTTCCTTGCTTTGTTTATTAATTCTGTTTGGTCCTGCCAAATGCTTGTTGGTTCATATTGTTTTTTGGTTCAGTTATGAGATGTTGCCGGAGCTACCAAACAAGTCAATGCCATAGTAGCTAGGGGCTTGTATGGTTCTCTTTTAGCCATCAGGTGCTATTGCCATGTGGGTAGGATAGGTCCTCTGGGAAAGATGCTCATGGTAATTTTGTCCTGGCAGGAGCTTCTGTTGGGTCCGAATCATGTAATTTTTTGTATCTTTCTGTTGGTTATTGCTGATGTGAACTTGGTTTAACTACGGTTTAGCTATGCAGAGTTATGTATATTCTTCCAATCATATTTTTTGTTTCTATCAACGAGGTCAATTAGTTAGTTTTGATTTTTGTTGACTGTCCATGATTCATTCATGGTCATTTTCTTGTTAGATAGTTGATTTAGATGTGATTTTATTTGCAGGGAGGAGCCGCTGCTTGTTAGTTTGTTATAGGTTACTGCTTATTAGTTTGGTCATGGTGCTTGTTAGTTTACTGCTCCAGTAACAAAAGGATGCGCCTACCTAGAAAGGTTAGACAGAGGTTATCAACTAACTTTAGGCTGCATTCGGTTTGTAGGTATAGAAAACTCAAGACCAGAAAACTACAAAGGAATACAATTGATTGTACAGTACCAGCCTATGGGGTTGTAAAACAGACGAAGAGAAGCATGCGGGGCGTTCGAAGCGTAGGTGTGAAAAGCTTTGTTACCGACGAGACTGTGTACGTTGTGGTGGTATTTTTTATTCGCATGTTACGCTGTCAGTTTGTCTCTTGCCTCATGCATGGCTGTACTGTTTAGGTTTTTTATTCGAAGTTGTGTCGCTTTGCCTCGGGCATCCGCCCAAAAATGAGATTGTAGTGGATTTTTGCAATCCTCTGGAATGAGCACTCGAATGCAGGGTTTCCTTCAAATTTCTGTAGCACAATCATATGAAGCGAACGGTTCAGAGGTAGACAAAACTACGGGTTTGCAAACCTGTAGATTTCCTTTGTTTTTCCTGCAGACCGAACGGAGCCTTATATCATGCGCCTTATATGCTTGTGCAAGAAATCCAATTAAAATTGGTCCGTTGTCCTGCGCCTATATGTTCCTTTGCGGCTCATTTATCAGTCACATATTTATGTTTTCTCTATACCACGCTCAGGTTGACCCTCATTTATCAGTCACATATTTATGTTTTTCTCTATGCCATTTCCAAACACTCAGGTTGACCATACTATTGTGGGAATTTTTGGCAGAATGGTTCTTGATACTATGTTGGATCATCTTGGAATTCCTAGAGCTATTTACCGGAGAAGGATGTACTCACAGAACACATTGACTGTCAATGTGCTTTTCTACTGGAGAAAGATGCACGCATTTGAGTATTTCTGTTAGCCATGTTGGTAAACAAATGTTTATTGTATCCTTACAATGTTTATTTCCACCAGCAAAACACTACTGATCGGCGATTGGAGCTATGCTTCCAGCGGTATCACTTGCCATGATGAGCTACACCATTGATTCATTTTGTGTACTTATCAAGGATGCTATCGGATTTTGTCACTTGCCTTTTGTATGCCTTGCTTTCTGTACTGTACTGTCCAACTGCCCTGTAATGTCCTACTTGGTTTTCGGGCATTTCTTTGTAAACGACTTGTGCTAATTATTACCAATGGTCTTTAGATTTGTGAGATGTGTTGCTTTTTATATGAACAACTTGCTGTAATCCTGATCCATGCAACTGTGTCGATTTTTTGTCTATTTCTTTATGCCAAACTTATATATCTCAATCATACCGGGCAATATTTACTTTGACTGGACTCATATGATCAAATATTTGATGCATTGCTGTTCAACGTGGAACCGTTCGCTACTGTAATGTTTTGTAGCTATTAGTAAGTGTTTACTACCTACTGCTTCTTGAGATGTTTCCTTTGTAGCGAATTTGCTTTTGGTATAAATTTAGCATAAAATGGGTAGCTGCTTTGCTTATATATGGATATGTTGCAAACTTTGTTTTAGATTAGTACTTCCTCTCATGTTTGCGCTCTTAGTACTAAACTTGGTGTCAAATGGTTATATTTTGCTGTCTTGCTTCTGTTACAAATTAATGTTTTTCTTTATTTTATTTTATTTTTTTGTTTGAATGCATATGGTAAATGAGGTTTCTTAACTTGACCAAAACATTGGGACCGTAACCCTTGTGCTAAGGCGCGATCCCGGTCTCCTTTGTTCTTATTACCTCCTCTTATGTGTTCTCACTTTTGGTATCGAACTTCATGTCGAATGGTTATCATTTGTGGTCGTATGAACGCAAATTATTTCTTTACTTTATTATTACCCTGTATAAGTGCAAATGCTATACCCGGGTTCCTACTAAGATAGTGTTACATGTTTCGGCAAAACGTTGGGACCGGCACCCTCGCGCCAATGCGTGATTCCGATCTAGTAACTATAAGGACTAGAGCGAGTCGAAGAAGTGTGTCATTGATCCTTCCTCATAGGTTTAGGTAAGTCTTCTTGTAGTAGACAATTAAAAAATCGTCATGCTAAGACCTCACATGATCAACACACCAGAGCGTCAATTGTCTTTTAGTATTTTGATCTTCTGATTCTTACTGTATATGTTTTCAGTCTAGGTATGAAAATCAGCTAGGTGCCTCTGATAAACCATTACGATTCGTTTTTGAGCTTAAACCATCACGATTCGTAACTCAAAGGAGAAAACACGGTTAATGAGAAAGACAGCAAACTGTACCACTCGGCCCACATGTCATTGGTAGCCGTATTTTCCTCCGGACGAAAATAATAAACAGACAAACAAACCGCATAATTCCCCATCCGCAGTAACCCCTAAACCCTTCTCTCCGCCTCGCCAGGATGCTCCGCCGCGCCGCCCCCTCCGCCGCCACGGCGCTCCTTCGCCGTGCCCTCTCCAACTCGCCACGGCCACGCTCCTCCGCCGCGGCCACCGCAGTCGCGTCCTCCTCGGCCGTGAACTCCATCCTCCTCCGCTCCCTCAAGGAGCACTACCTCGAGGTCTCCAAAATGACGCCCCCGCCCAAGATCAGCCCGCCCAAGCCCTACACCATCGTCAAGGGCGCCCTGGACCAGACCTCGGGCCCCGTGCTCCGCCGCAGCTACGGCGAGGCCGGCGAGGAGATCTCCATCTCCGTCGCCAGGCTCTCCAACATCATGCCCCCCGGTGCCGACTCTGATTCCGACGGCTCCGACGGCGCAGGCGGGGTGAGCGGGTCAATCAGCCAGCTCTTCCTCCACGTCGACATCTCCAGGCCAGAGAGCAGCAAGTCGCTGCAGTTCCTGTGTGGATTGTACCCTGACGCCGTGGGGATCCACTCCGTCTGCCTTCGGTCGAAGACGTCCGCGTCTGGGGCGGTGGCGGTGGCCGCGGCGACGAAGGGCGGTGGCGAGTACCAGGGTCGCATCTTCCAGTGAGTTATTTCTTCTCAATGCGTGCGAATTTGATTGTTTGTAATTTTGTTAACAGAGGAGCTTGTACGATAAAGTCAGTGCTTCAGTTTTAGTAGGAATCTAATTTGCTGCGCAATATAAAACTGGTTAATAGGTTATTAGGTTGACCAATTTTGGTGCGGCATTGAAATGTGAAATCCATATGAATAATCATGATTTTACTAATTCAGTTGGCAGAGCTGGTGACCTGGTGTCATATGTGTAGAAGCTTTGTTGACAATATCCTTTAGATTGATTCTGTCTGATAGAACTGAGTAAAGCAGATTTTATATGTTAGCTATGACATGACCTGTATTTGTTAACTAATCAATGTAAGACATAGGCTCAAAGATGGTGGTTTCGTTCATAATCGATCGATCATAAATGATGGTAGGAGTTTCAAATTGAAACTTTAATAAGGGCACTAAGAAGTAAGAACATCCTGCAAGTGGTGTGAGGAGATATTTCAGCTGCATATTGCCTGTTGTTTTGTATGAAGTAGCTGTTGTCAATGCGTCATGAGAACTGAAAACATGGATATTTTGTGTCAAAGGAAGAGTTTTAGGTATACCAATGTGCTCAGAACTTGGTACTCATATGGGAATCTTTCATTGCCAAGTCCTTTTGTAGTTAATACTCCGTAGTCACTATCTTTGGAATTTTACATGTTGTGAACAAATGGTGATTTGCTATCCTAGAGATGGTTGGATACTTTGATAAAGAATCTTAGGCCTGTGGCCCTGCAACAATGGCTGTCTGCCTGCAGACATAGGATGATCTTAATGTTGCATGATGATATACTTGGTTAAATTACTGCTATCGTGTCTTGAAGGGAATAGGGGTGTAGAATGCATGTGCCTACTTGGTTCCAATATGCACAATGCTGAAGAAGTTAAAATTGAAATATGTAGTATAAATATCAAGGAACCGCATATGTTGGGACGAAGTTTTAGAAAACTGAATTAGGGGAGAAATCACTTAACCACAACTATTGGGGTGGTCGGTTATAGGAGCCCACTCCAAATCTTGCATTGCAGCTCAGTTGACAGTGACTCTGACCTGCGGGCACACCGGTTCATATCTGATGTGGCAAAATGACCAAGATGATACTGCCTCGTCACACACTGACCTGGAATGGGTTAAACCCAGCCTGGTTGGATCGATGTCTACCAATATATCATCCCGCACCCATCAAGGCAATTTAGGAATGCGGTTGAACTGTTAATTCATCAAATTTCAGACCAAAGCCCTAATACAACAACAACAACAATAACAAAGGTTTTAGTCCCAAACAAGTTGGGGTAGGCTAGAGCTGAAACCCATAAGATCTCACAACCAACCCATGGTTCTGGTACATGGATAGCTAGCTTACCCCTGTCCATGACCAGTTCTTTTGGTGATATTCCAGTCCTTCGGATCTCTCTTTACAGACTCCTCCCATGTCAAGTTTGTTCTACCCCAACCTCTCTTGATATTATCAACACGTTTTAGCCGTCCGCTATGCACTGGAGCTTCTGGAGGTCTGCGCTGAATATGCCCAAACCATCTTAGACGATTTTGGACAAGCTTCTCTTCAATCGGTGCTACCCCAGCTGTGTCACGTATATCATTATTCTGGACCAGATCCTTCTTTGTGTGTCCACACATCCATCCCAACATGCGCATCTCCACTACACCTAACTATTGAACCGCCTTTTAGTTGGCCAACACTCAACGCCATACAACATTGTGGGTCGAATCGCCGTCCTATAGAACCTGCCTTTTAGCTTTTGTGGCACTCTCTTCTCTTGTCACTGAGAAAGCCAAAAAGCTCTGCGCCACTTCATCCGTCCGGCCTTGATTTGATGGCTCACATCTTCGTCAATATCACCATCCTTCTGCAGCATTGACCCTGGATTTCGGAAGGTGTTCTTTTGAGGTACCACCTGCCCATCAAGGCTAACCTCCTCCTGCTTGTGCCTAGTAGTACTGAAACCACACCTCATGTACTTGATTTTAGTTCTGCTAAGCCTAAAACCGATAACAAGGTTTGTCTCCATAGCTCTAACTTTCTATTAACCCTGTCCGACTATCATCGACTAGCACAACATCATCCGCAAAGAGCATACACCATGGGATATCTCCTTGTATATCCCTTGTGACCTCATCCATCACCAAAGCAAAAAGATAATGGCTCAAAGCTAACCCTTGGTGCAGTCCTATTTTCATCAGGAAGTCATCAGTGTTGCCATCACTTGTTCGAACACTTGTCACAACATTATCGTACATGTCCTTGATGAGGGTAATGTACTTTGTTGGGAGTTTGTGTTTCTCCAAGGCCCACCACATGACATTGCGCGGTATCTTGTCATAGGCCTTCTTAAGTCAATGAACACCATATGCAGGTCCTTCTTTTGCTCCATGTATCCCTCCATAAGTTGGTGTACCAAGAAAATGGTTTCCATGGTCGACCTCCAAGGCATGAAACCAAACTGATTTTTGGTCACGCTTGTCATTCTTCTTAAGCGGTGCTCAATGACTCTCTCATAGCTTCATTGTATGGCTCGTCAGCTTAATTCCACTGTAATTAGTACAACTTTGAACATCCCCTTGTTTTTCAAGTTTGGTACTAATATACTCCAGCCATTCTTTTAGCATCTTGTTTGCCTGAAAAACGAGGTTGAAAAGCTTAGTTAGCCCTCAGTGGCCTCAGACTCCTTGCCACCTTTCACCCTTTTTAAAGCCTCCCTGACCTCAGACTCCTGTACCAAAGCCCGTCGCTATGTCTCAGACCAAAGCCCTAATCTCAAATATATATGTACCAGCCAGCATGTGGCAAAGCAGCATTCACTCCGGAAGCATGTTTGATGTAATTTTCGTGAAGTTTAGGGGCATTGCCATGAGGATGGTGGGTGAGGGCGCTGAGTAGCTCAGGAAGCCTCACATTCGAGGCTTCCTGCCACTAACGGGAAAACGAATGGCCTGTGAGATTAAGCTGTTTTTAAGCTTTTGATCAGGGATAGCTTCTGGCTTATTTGGACCTGTAAGCTGGTCTATGAGCTTTTCCAAACCCAGCCTTTTTGTCACTCAGATCTGGCCAGTGGACCCTGTAGGTCGGAATCGTTGTTGACCTAGCTGAAACATATGATTTGGGCTGTAACCATCTGCCCCAAGAGTTATGGTTAAGTGAAACAAATTCCATAAGTTGTGGCTTTTTGAAACCTATGTCCCAATAGTTATGGTTTCTTGATATTTATTCTAATATTAAAGATCATTTACATTGTTCTCCAGTGGTCCAGTCACCTTTGTTTGAATAGGCCCTCTTGAGAGCGGATATCAATGCAGATGGATATCCAAATTGAGTTTCTTGTAAGCACTGATCCTAACCCTTCTGTAATAATCGACGAGTTGTCCTGTGTGCTGCTATTGTTTGCAACTCTGCATAGCTGCTTGGATTGTGGTTGCTTGTTTTCCCTGGTATGCAGAAGCGACGCGATGTTTAATTTTTAATTGCCTGCTGATAGAGTAATTCGGTTTGTACTGGTGCTAGCCTTGTTTGTACTCCCTCTGTAAAGAAATATAAGAGCGTTTAGATTACTACTTTAGTGATCTAAACACTCTTATATTTGTTTACGGAGGGAATACATGATAATACTAACAAAGTAACAGATGCCATGAGTGTTAACTTGCTAGGTTTTATTTATAATTTATCAAAATTTGCTTTTGGGTTGACAGAGAGTTGGATGAGAAGGTGCGCGATGCATTCCATTTTTACATTGAGGCCCGTGGCATAAATGAGAAGCTCTTCCCGTTTCTACAAGCCTGGCTCTATGTGAAGGATCACCGCAACCTGATACGCTGGTTTAAGAGTGTGGGTGCAGTCATCAATGAGCCAAAGCCGGAGTAAGGTGCGTTACCGTTTTCCTCTGTGCATTGCATCTTGCAATATCTCATCTGCCTCATCTTTGTTGCATTGAAGTTCATCGGAACAAATATTGCTATCACTATAGAGCAGTGTCGAGTGTTGAAACTCAGCATGTGTTCTGTTACGTTATTGGGCTGTTTAAGGTAATATTATGGCTGTTCATGAGAAAAGTAGTGCGAGCATTGTCAGTTGTAATGCTACTACGAGTTATCAGTTTGAAATACAATCACTAGTATGAGCTGGGGTGCCTCATAGTGTTGATGTACAGTTTTATGCTTTTCAGATGACAAGAATGCCTCGCTCAAGATCACCAGTAAGGCGACTGCGGAAGTTGTTGCCTGTTGGTAGAACCCAGAGGATTGAGAGTAGTGCTAGTAGTATAAAGTTGGCTTGGGTACAAGATAGTGCCATCAACTAATATATATTGCCTTGTCTTTAGTTTTGACTGTACCCCTTGGTGTTTTGGAGGATGCATATGATAGTGCCACTGGAGGGCTAAGTTGGATGGGTGTTCATTGCATGTCGTTAGCTTCTGTGATCCGCCGCCGTATCACATCCTGAGGTGGTTGTTAGGTTCTCAATTATTCCACGACCGTGGGTCATACTTCTGCATGGCAATCATGCATCATCCTTTTGCGGAAAGATGCGTACATTTCAGATAAACATTTTTCTTGCTTTCTCCGGCATTGTGTGGGTAGGCTCATCGAATGGTGATGCCGTGGCTTCCAGAAAAGCTATCATCGCCGTAGTACAATCATGCGCCTGTTTTGTTGCCTGAATGGAGCTTTAGTCCTTCGTGTATACCAAGCTAGTAAACATCTGTGACTCTGAGACAACGAAACTGTCGGATGTCTTTCCCGCAGAGAAAAGGAGAAAAAAAGAAACGGTCGGTTGTCTGAGAATATCTCAAGACAGTACTATTATTGTACGTAGATGAGACGCTGTCAACGTAGATGTATGCTCATTCCCATCTGGGTTCTGGGATACGATTAATGTTAGGCTCGCTCCTCGCAGCCAACAGCATTTCTCAGGTCTCGGCGGTTCAGGATCAAAGCTTAATTTCGCTTCCAGGATCAGGGGCGAAGGTTAATTTTGGGAAATGACTCGATGCCTAAGATCACCCAAGCGTGACGTCAGCAGGCTGCATAGAGGATCAGGCCAACCATTCGGCCGCCTACACGCCATGCGCGTGTTTGTTTTAAGTACACGCCAAGGCAAACACACAAACGTCATGGCTGGGAGACAAGCTAGCTCTACTACAAGCACGCACACTGTATCGGCTGCCCCGGTCACTTTCTCCCGTAATGATATGGATATTAGGGAATCAGTGGCATTCCGTTCTTAGCGTGGGACGCCACCGGCTTGACCACGGCGCCAGTGCCAGAACCATGACCAACTAATTGACCATGAGCAGCAGCCTGGCAATGGAGGCCGTCCGTCCACAGAAAAGTTGAAACACGTGGAGTGGTTGTTCACTAAACATAACTACTAGGGCGCCAGATCAGCCCTAGGCCCTAGCTAGATACGGCTGTTCCCAGGGTCACGCACGGCACGAGAGGAGCATAGCATAGCGTAGCATAGCACGGCGACCGGCGAGCGGCCGCCGTGGAACTATCCGGAGCAGGAAGATAACGGGGGCCCCAAGGATCGCGCGCCCATGCCTCGTGTCCATGGCGACGTGGCATGCGAAGCGCGCATGCGTGCGTATAATGGCTGACGTCGCCCAGGATCTAACCTGCCTAATCGAGATAAACTCCGCCGGGGGACATGATCCCGAAAAGTTTGGCCCCGCGCCGATATTTCCATATTTTCCCCATGCCTTGTTCATCATGACACGACGCACGCACATGACGTGACGCGGAAGGCTGACGTGACGCGGAAGGCTGGCTGACGAGGAAAAAGTCCAAAATAAACTCTGAACTCGTAGACCCTAGCTAAATCGAACCCTCAACTCCTAATCCCGGTAATCAACACTCTCAACTCTCTAATCCCGGTCCAAAATGAACCCTGCAGTCGATTTGGGCAGGAAAACGCTTACGTGGCATAGTCAACCGGGATTCTTCTGTCAGGTGGGCCAGTTGACCGGTGCGCGCGCGGGTGGGATATATCCCGATCCAAATCGAATTGGGGAATTCCTCATCACAGCTAGGGTTAGCCCGGCGGCGGCCAGGGAGAGAGGAGTGGGCGATTGGTGCGGCGGCGCCGGCGGACACTGCGATGTCATGGTCATCAGGCGGTTCTTCTGCTCCTGGATTCCGGCGAGCGTCGGGAAGGAGGGACACGGATGCGAGGTCGCCGGTGCGCTATTGTGAGCAGCCTATGGCGTACGAGCCGGCGAAGTTATGCCACTGCAATCCACGGCGGAAAGCACCGAGATGGATTTCTTGGAGCCGTCAGAACCCGGGGAGGAGGTATTACGCGTGCGTCAATGCAATGGTTAGCCCCGATTTTTCTGCTCATTCTTCTATTCTTCCTCATCCCCTCATTCTGATTTATTTCTTTTGTTCAATTGCGTAGCATGGTGGTTGTGGGTATGTTGAATGGCATGATGATCCGTTGCCAAAGTTTTTTAGTGACTTAATTGGAGATTTGAGAGATGAGGTGTGGAGGTTGAAGGGTGGAGGTACTGTTGCTCGAATTGAAGATGCATTTGCAGCTGTGGCTATGAGTGAGGATGAAGCAGGAGGTGAAATGCTGGCTATGTCTCTGCAAGAGCAGTTGAGGTTGAAGAATGAAGAAATAGATGCAATGAAGAGCAAGTATATGAATGTGATATTTGTCCTGATTGTCTTTGTGCTTGGTTTAGTGCTAGGGAAATTTGTAGTGAACTGAATGTCAAGTTGCTGTGATCTCACAAGTGTATGCATGTGCAATGTATGGATCTTGTATGCAATGCAATTATTTGTCATTCCAATTATCTGTATGGATCATTCCAATTATCTGTCCAGTTGTGGAACTCTGTTTGAAATGCAATGTATGGAATGAAATTTGTGATCTGGCAGTCAATTGCAACCAAGTTATATATTACTTCTCTGATCATTGGAATGTACACAATATAAGATAGCATTTGCATTTGCTGCCAATTGTAATAAGAAAATTATAGCAAATATCATTTACCCTGAGCATTTGCAAACAACATCATAAGAAAATTGTAGCAAATATCTTTGACATTATAAGTAGATAGAATCTGCAACATCAAATCCATGTTTGCAAATAGATTACAAAAGCTAGGACCATAGCCTTAATATGCCTGGCATTGCAAAAGATTTCTGTTGCAACACAACCTTAATGTTTGCAACAAATGAAACTAGGCAAGATTACACATTGCCACTAGCAGTAAAGTACTTGAAGCTAGGAATAGATGATGCAGGAGCTCTTTTTCTCTTATAGCCAGTAGATGGCCCAGGTTGTGCACTTGCTTGGCCAGTGGCTGGTGCAGATGCTCTTCCTGGGGCAGTGGCTGCTGCAGATGCTCTTGCTTGGCCAGTGGCTGGTGTAGAGGCTCTTGCTTGGGCAGTAGTTGTTGCAAAAGTTCTTGCTGGGGCAGTAGCTGCTGCAAATGCTGTTGTTGGGCCAGTAGCAGGTGCACTAGCTCCGGTTTGCTACATGTCAAAATATTTGAAGTGATGTTAACTTAGATAATTTAAATTGCAGAGAACCAACTTAAATCATTTAAATCCAGAGAAATGCATGGAAAAAATAAAACTCACCTTTGCGGTGTCCCTTTTTTTGGTAGTCTTCTTCTTTTTGCCTCTGTATGGGTTTTGCTTGCAACCTGTTTTGTTGTGTCCAGCAGTGCCACACATTGAGCAAATAATTACAGTGCCATGCTTGGTCATATTTTTGCTAGGCTTAGGTTTCTCACTTTCTTCTCTCCTTCTATCATTATTCTTAGGCCTGCGTGGCATGCTATCTGGTATGGTTGCATATGCTGGAGCTTGAGGCCTGGGTTTCTCAGAAACTGGCCACATTTCCTCACCTTCCACAGGCATCAAACAATGTTCATAAATTTTGTTGAAAACATCAACAGAATAGCAAGGGGCAATGAAATCTTCCACTTTTTTTTCCACACTTGTAGATAGCTGTTATTGCATGGGAACAAGGTAGACCTGCTAGCTGGAAGTAGCCACATGAACATGTCCAGATGTCAAGACTCACTGTGTACTGCCTTTTTCTCCCAGTGACAAGTTTCACTTCAAATCCATCTTTGCCATTCCAAAGTACTTCCATGAACTGGGTTCTTGCTATGCTGCTCTTCAATTTCTTGAATGCACTTGGACATATTTTTCCATGGAAGTTCTGACCTTTTTCCCGTTGTTCCTGAATTCTAACCATAACCTTTTTCCTTATTTTTTCTTGCATTGAAATTATTGGATAAAACCTTGCTTCAACAATTGCATGATTGAAGGATTCACACAAATTATTATCAACAGACTCACAATTGGATCCCACTGGAAAAAAAGCCCTTGCCCAGTGCACTGGCTCTGTTCTCATGATGTCTTTTGCACCTTCTGGAGTTTCTTGGGCAAGCTTTGCTTTATAGTAGTTGAAGTCCTGCTTGTTTGCTGCTATGGCAACTGCCCAGAACTTCTTCTGCCACTGATGTTCCCTATGCTTCTTCCTCCAGTTGGCATAGATATGCCTAGCACACATTCTGTGCTCTGCATTTGGCAAATAATCCTTCATTGCATTTATCAGTCCCTTCTGCTGATCTGAAATGAACACCCAGCCAGCTCCATTGTCATTAATCTCAAGATCTTTAATAAGCAGGGCAATGAACCACTTCCATGTATCATTAGTTTCCCTCTCAACAACTGCCCATGCCACTGGATACATTTGATTGTTTGCATCTCTTGCAACAGCACACAATAGCTCTCCTTTGACAGCACCTTTAAAAAAACAACCATCTAAACCAATCACTTTCCTGCAGCCAGCCTTAAATCCCAACTTCAGTGCATTAAAGCAGACATAGAAACTCTGAAATATGTTCTGTTCCATGTTTGTTGGATCCAAACAGACTGCAACAGTGCTTCCAGGATTACTTCTAAGTAGCTCCAGCTGATAATCAAAAACCCTGGTGTATTCATTCTTCATTCCAGCCCTTAACTTGTCCATGACAAGCTTCTTTGCATGCTTGCACTTAGAAGTTGATACATCAGCAAACATGTCCTGAAGAACTGTTGCTTTCATGCTCTCAATTTTCCACATTGGATTAGCTAAAATGAAGTGCTCATATCTTTCAGCAATAACCTTAGCTGTCACAAGTCTGTTCTCCCTGTTTTGTGCACAATGGTGCTCATCATTAAATGTTATGATTTGAAACCTGCTTGTTCTTGAGGTTTTGGCTCCATAAATAAGCCAAGGGCAGCCAGGCCATCCACACTTAGCCCTAACTCTGTTACTCTCTGACTTCAAGAACACAATGCTTTTTTTGGTCACAATCCCATATTTCTTCAATGCTTTCACAAGCTGATTCTTGCTCCTGAATACCATTGTCAATGCAAAGTGTGGAATTTCTGAGTCATTATTGTATCTTGGATACTGGCTCTTCCTCCTCACCATGTGCCCATCAGAATCTTCATCATAAGAATAATCCTCATCAGATGAGTCATAGCCCCACTGTTTCTCCTCTCCCTCTAACTGATCTTCCATATTTGCAATTAAGTCAATAGGAATAGGAGCTGTTGAATCACCTGCAAGCCAACTCTTGGTATCTCTCATCCTCTTCTTAAATTTTCTAGCATGCCTTCTGAGCTCAACAACCTCTGAATTTTCTCCACTGTCCTCACTGTGTGGTATGTACTCTGTATCTTCTTCAGAATCACTAGCTGAAACTGCATTGTTGCTCTCAACATTCACTTGATCTGCTGGATTGTTGCTCTGATCCTTCACTTCCTCTGTCCTCACATTCCTCTGAAAGTTCACTGCATCTGTCCTCAAATTGCTCTGAAAATGCACCGCATCTGGCACTTCATCTGGACTGCATATTTGAGAAAATATCAACTGAGTTCCTGCCACTTCATCAACCTCATTTGCCACTGTGGTTTTGCTTGCCCTAGGATGCTCAAATTGGATGTTGTTCATTTGAGTGAGCACACCATTATCATCTGGTTCTGCAGTAATGACCATGTCAGGTTCTTCAGCTTCATCATCATCCATATCAACATCAACAATCTCATTCTCATAATCACTAGCACTGCTGCTACTCTCACTGTCCTGCTCCCCATGGTATTCCACATAAATATCAGCTACATCTCCAACACAAATGTAGTCTGACATGCTAGCACAACCACTGTCATCAAACAAAAACCTCAAATCATCAGCTAGTTCTTTCCCAGGAACATGAAAATACAACTTCATCGATTCCTTGAACTCCAGATGGTCTTTCAAATGCCCTTGAACTTCAAACAATGACAACTTGTCCCTCTCAATCAATGAAAGTGCTTCATCTCCCCCCACATAATCCAAAACAGGACCAATGTGGATGAACTGGCCCCCAAAATGAAATCTGACATTCAAAATCTCACTAGGGTCCATGATTGAGCTGCAACAAACAAGAGTATATCACTACATTGTGCTAATCCGAGAAATTGGACTGACAAAAACGAATAGAAAATCGCCAAAAACCCTAACTCTCTAATCGCAGAAAATCCCCAATTTTTCTCTCTGAAACCCTAATAGTAACAGTGCAGTCAGAGCTTCAATTGCAGCCGTAGGAGGAGGAGGAGGTCGGAGACCGTACCTTTGACGTCGCTCGTCGCCAAGCCGTCACGATCGCTGCCGCCGGAGCCGATCACCCGCCCGTCGCCATTGCCGCCGCTCGAGCAGGGGAATTTCAGGGGACGCCGCGAGTGGGGATGGACTGCCCCTTGCGTGGACGCTCTGGGCCTTATGGGCCGGCCCAACTTTTCTCCGCAACGCGGCCAACACCCACCGATCCCAGTTTTGGTTTGCCACCTCATCAATCCCTGTTTGGAAGTGGGCTCAGGGTTCATTTTGGACTGGGATTGGAGAGTTGAGAGTGCTGATTACCGGGATTAGGAGTTGAGGGTTCGATTTAGCTAGGGTCTACGAGTTCAGGGTTTATTTTGGATTTTTTCCGGCTGATGATGATGCAGGGCAGCGCAGTGCCCGGGGAAAAAGATCTTGACACGGACGATGTTTTACGGCCGGATCGGATCAGTGAGCGGGTGGTCTGGTATGGTGTCCGCGTGTAAAGAATACTAGTTAAGTTTCACTTCAAGTTTGGTTAACTGACGCCCGCTCTGTTACTGTTTGACGTTTGAGCAATATCATCACGGTAATGCTATCTAGCTGACGTTCTCTAGAAAGAGGATGACAAACGAGTTCGCCCCTCGGGAAAAAAAACATTGTTTGCTGGCAGTTTTAGTTACGACGCGATGTGAAACAATGGCATTTTCTACTCCTTTTTCTTATTTTTTTTCTTTTCAGAAACTATAATGCTGTCCTAAAGAAACTGTCAACCTCTACCTAAGTAAAATTGCCATCTAAGGGCATCTCCACCCGTGCCCTCAAGAGCACCACAGGACCACTTTTCTAGCCCCGGCGATAGGAAAATGCTCCACTCGCGCTCCCAAAACCTTGTGTTTTCGTCGGATTTGAGCAAAACTGACACCGGCGAACCCACCCCAAACCCAGCCCACTAGGGGGCAGCTGTGGATGCCGGCGCTATATTCTGCGTGATGTGGCCGACCTGCGGCCACATACCTCCCCCCCGACCTTCTCTCTCCGCATCTACTTTCTTCTCTCTCCCGTGCGACTTCTCCTCACAGCACCGCTTGCCGCCGCCGAGCTCTCCCACTGGCAACGACGAAGAAGACGCCGCCGCTGTCGAGCATGCGCGGGTGAAGATTCATCGCCCGCAGCTCCGCCGTGCACCCGGCCTCGTCCGGACACCGTCGCAAGGGTGGTAGAGACCGGGGCCGGGAGCAGCGACTGCGTGCGCGGGAGCGGCGGCATGAGTGGCCGTCGACGTCATCGGGACGCAAGCAAGCACGACCGACGCGCGTGGCACGACCCGCACGGCCCTGGGCTTGCTGCTACCGCCACGCATCCGCTGAATGAGGCGTGCGTGGGGCATGGCTGGGAAAACTCTGTCCCCAACGTAAAAAATCCGCCGGCGCAACCCCAAAGAGCTGAACATTTTCCCCCGAGGGGGCGGGGCAAACGAGTGGAGATGCTCTAAGCATTTCGCAAATGTCATCCACTCCTAGCAAACATTCGCCGGCTAAGAGGACCTATCATTGGATCGCGCTGGTCCAGGCTTTACCGCGTCGTGCTCCGGAGTACGTGATTACCGCGCTTGGTGCGCATGCTTGCTTGCCGTGGACAAAACGGGATATGGCTGAGCTGTAGCATAAACCTGAAAGATCAGTGACGTCAGCTTATCTTTTTTTTTTTGCGGGGGCGTCAGCTTATCCTTGATCGAGGACGTACGCCGTGCTCGATCCATCGACGCAGGACGGCAAGATCAGCTGCCCCCCGTGCCAAGACTCCCATTTCCCCGAGTTCGGTGTATGTATGGCACGCCGTACATCGAACCGGAAACGTCAACTTGATCGGTCGGCCCTTCTGTTAGGTCCACCCATGTGCACGTACGAGGCGCCCAAGATGTACGCGTCATCACGTTCACGTAGCGTACTCCATTGCCCCATGCGGTGCTCTGTCCGTCTATACGTTTGCTGCGATCCGAGGAAACAATCCGGCGGCGTAATTAACTCTCACGCGCAGTCCGCGCCATACGCCGGACACCGTGGTTGCCGTGCGTTGCGCCAAGTCGTCGTCGGCCTCGCGGCCTAGCCGGCATGGGAATGGGAATTATTGGCTTGCTAGGTGCCTAGGGCTGTGGACGTGGCTGCGCCGGCTAGCTGGGAACGGACCTCGATCGTACTCCTGTCGTACTCGTACGTTCGTCCGGGTTCAGTGTTTGCACCGCCACTTGTTGGGTGTTGGCTAGAGAGTGCCACTTGTGCGCCATCCGTTCGACAGCGCCACCGAGGCGAACATGCGGAAGAAAAACCCGACCCGAAAAACCTAATCTTATGACAAACTATCCACCTACGCCTTCAAACGATACCAAGAAGCACCATCACGGCAAGGGCGAGCCTTGGAGAGGATAAACCATCTCACCGCCGACGACTAAGGACCAAAACATAATCTAAATACCTCACCCTACCACCATATGTCTGAAACAAACAGGGTCCCCGCCCCTCTCGTCACTGAAGTGGCGGACAGAGGGAGTGAGAGGCCCGTGATCTCATCGGGGAGGAGCTAGATCACCGCCGCCAGGGGCGGAGCTACGTATAGCTAGCCGGTGTCACTGACACCGGGTGCAATTTGCACTTGCTTAATGTAATCTACTGATTTAATGTGTAGGTCATTAAATTGTTTGACATGTAGACATGTGTTTTTCTATGTGGACACCGGGTAATTTTCAGTCTGGATCCGCCCCTGACCGCCGCTGCCCTAGCTCCTAGGATTTCACGGAAGGGAGACAGGGAGAAAAATGCTTCGTGAGATACAACCTAATATTTTTTTTGAGCATACCTAATATTTTTTGTAGTTATGCCATTTGATTACTATCGTGTGTTGAGCAATTTTCTAGAATACACCCTATAAGACGTATCTCATTTCATATGAGAAATGCCAAGAAGCAATACAAATCGCCATGAGTGGCTACGACGCTACCCCCTCCATTCTAAGTCAATGTTTTGTTCTAAAGTAGACCTTTTCTAGTTGATCAAGTTATAAAAAATACATTAACATTTAGAATATTGAAATTGACTCGTACGATTCCCCTAGTCTGTCTTTATTCCTCCGTTTCGTGAGATTCGCACCATCAAGTTTGGTGGCCATCACCACCGTACATGCTCAATCATCCCCTTAAACCATCTTCCGCCATCAATGACATCTTCGACCCTAATCTGAACCTCTAACTCGTCTCACTTTTGATTCTGCCTTGACTCTACCAACAACATTTGTGTTTGTGACACCGTGCACAGATGCCACTGGCTCAAATTAAATCTTGCCTTGCTTTGACACCGCCATGCCCTCAACGGCTCGATCTCCTGCCTGGTGTCGTGGCGGGCTCCAACTCGTGCTCACCAATATCAAGGAAGATGAGAGAGAGAGAGAGAGAAGAGGAGATTGCTTCCAAGTCCTCAACGACTGCTAGTGATTACAAGTTGTCGCCTGACCGGTGTCATGGTGGGCCACAACTCGTATTCACCGGTACCGAAGAAGATGAGTGAGAGAAGAGGAGATTGTTTCCAACAACAAAAAACCCGATTGTTGGTGAATTCAATTTTAGTTTACACAAAATTAACAAATCTGTTGCAATATGCTAATATATTAATATGTAGGACATCAAATTAGTCTCTTGAGATTTCTTTAGTCATCCTCGCTCTTATTCCTCCGTTTCGTCGGCTCCATACCATCTAGTTTGGTGGCCACCGTCGCTTGTTCAAACAATTCGTTAAACCATCCCCAGTTTACCGATGACTCCTTCGTCTCAAACCCTAATCTAAACCCTGACCCATCTCAAGTTTAAAACTGCCCCGCCCCCACCAACAATGCTAGGCCGGTGTCATTGTTGGCTCCGGCTCAAATTACGTCTTGCCACGCCCTCGGCTCCGCCATGTGCTCAACAGCTTGAGATCCCACCCAGCGCCATGGCGGGATCCGACTCACACTCACCGGCATCAAAGAAGACCAGATTATTTCCAGAAAAAAAAAACAATTGTCGGTGAATTCAATTTCAGTCAGCACGAAATTAACAAATCCGTTGCAATATACTCACACTCCTTTATCCACCTTTTTAAGTTGTTCACAAGGCCCGTCCAATGGACCGAGTGCATGCACCTCCGGAAGGACGAAGGCGTTGCGACATCAACACTCTGATCCCCACCACCTTCGAATCTACACCGACCGTTTTCTCACTTCATCCCTACTGAACTGAACGCCAACGCGGAGCGTGCGGTCTCCTTCTATATATCGTGGACCTCGGAGCCTCGAGCTCCCGAACCTTACCAAAGAAAGCAAGCAAGCAACGAGAGCGCGCGCCCCGGCCTTCGAGCACAGGCAGCACGCGACCGCGCAGAGGGAGAGGCAGCAGCAAGACAGCAATGGCGGTCGTGGGCGAGGAGTACTGCGACCTCAAGGAGCGGCTGCTCACGGTGCGCAAGACCTCCCACTTCTCCCCCGGCGACGGCTTCGCGGCCTACGACAACCGCACCGGCGGCCTCGCCTTCCGCGCCGACACCTACGGCCGCGGCCACGGCGGGGGCGCCGCCTCCCCGGGCGAGCTCGCGCTGCTCGGCCCCGCCGGCGAGCCCCTCCTCACCGTGCGCCGCCGCCGCCCGTCCCTGCACCAGCGCTGGGAGGGCTTCCTCGGCGCCCGCGCCGACGGCCAGAAGTCCCTCTTCTCCGCCCGGAGGTCCTCCATTCTCGGCGGCGCCGGGCGCGGCGCCGTCGTCGAGCTCCTCCCTTCCCCCGCCTCCGCGGCCGCCGCCGAGCTCCGCGTCGAGGGCTCCTTCGGACGGCGCTGCTGCCGCGTGGTGGCCAAGGGCGACGACGGGGAGGAGACGGTGGTGGCGGAGATCAGGAGGAAGGTGGACGAGGCGGCGCGGGTGGTGATGGGCAGGGACGTGTTCGTGCTGCGGGTGGGCGCCGGCTTCGACGCGGCCTTCGCCATGGGGATCGTCCTCGTGCTCGATCAGATCGCCGGGGACGAGGCCGACGGCGGCGACGCCGGACAGGATGCCGTCCACGCCAAGATATGGTGACCGGAGAGTCGTTTGTTTCTTGGTTTAGCCGTAGAGAGTTGGTGATCTTATTTTCTCCCAACTTTTCTTCCTCTGTGCTCGTCTCCCTGCCCTCGATCGGCAATGTACAATACGTGCTGGATTTGTTGCTGAAGTCTGTTTTTTGTATCTAGCAACCACCGGTTTAGCAGAGAATTTCTGCTAAGAATAAGATCAGCATCACTTGGAGAAACGGTTTGGGATCTCACGGCTACTGTCCTATCAAATTCTGCATTCCGGTTCCGGTTGCTAGCTTTTGCTCTCTTCTTTTCCAACAATCTGAATTAACTTGCTTTAATCTAGGTAATCTACCTCAGCTGCTTTACTCAAAACACAAGATATCCTTTTCATTTCCAGTCAACAATGCGGAAACTTTGTGTGGTAGTATACTAGCCAAGGAGGAGTAGTTAGTGATGTGAAAGAGTGCAAGTTGTCCAAGAAAATTGGGAGTATCCAAATAATGGAGATAGTCTCTGTGGCGCAGAGATCGCAAAGGGAAGTCTGATCGGTTGATTGGCCCCTAGCTTCCCACAAAGATGCTTGACAGCGCGCTGTATGTGCTGTGCTGCGTGCACAGTGCACGCAGAAGCGGCATGATACACGTGGGGATGTAGAAATACCAACGATAAGCACATCACGTACATAATCCAGACATAAAAACTATACTCGATATTGATAAAGATATAGTCCAGCAATAAATCAAGGACAGCGAAATGAATCCGCATTGGCATAGAGAATGACTTTAGCAGATATATAAGATAAGCAACTCAATATATAATACAGTAGTACGTTCTAGTCTACTCCGTAGTCGGTATGGAAATGGAGGAATGCACTGCTTGTTTATGCACACGCAGATATATACGCGTGCATGTTTCTTTTCTGTGCCTTTTGACGTCAGCCGCACGCAGCACACTTGCATGCCCGAATTATTCGCCTCGTTATTTTACGCTTGATCAGGTCCGGCCGTACGTGTAGGCTATGGAAAATAGTAATAAGAGCAAGGGTTTGTATGTTGCGCGCCCTCCTGCCTGCCTGTCACGTTGCATGGGCATATGCTCCTCCATCGATCCCACGCATGCACGCGCGGGAAGATACGGCGATCTCCCTTCCCTTTTGCGCTAGACCGCACATGATAGTGCTGCCGAGCATCCGCTAGCCCTCCCTCCAGCCACAGGAGTCAGCAGACCTACCGGCTACCGCTCGTTGTTGTTTCCAAGTGGTTCTGTTCCCTTTCGTCCGTCGGCCGGTCATCGATCCGGTTGGTGGTGGTCACAGCGCAAGACAGGAGGTGAGGTGATGATCGGATGCCTTGAAACCCAGCATCGGTATCGGTATGTATACATTGGCAGTGGCAGGCAGCCAGGCAGAGGAAGGGACAGGGTCGGCACCGCCGGCATGAGCACTTGCCGGTGGTGTTCCACAGAATCGGGCCCGGCCGCCCGGCACACGTCGCCAACAGCGAGATGTGATCGCTCATCAGGCATGCCTACGTACGGTACGAAATAGTACGACCTACCAAAGTTTCCTGGAGGCGATCATGAGATCATGGAACGCTAGCTAGCTAGCAAAGAGTCGTTGCACGTTTTCATCCCCAAGAAACTCTGGGGAGTGTTCCTTCCTTTCTCGCGAGGCCAACATGGTACCGGCCGGAACAGCCGTTGAGCTAGCAGTGTCGGTCAGTAGTGTGTACACGAGGTATAAATAAATTAATTGTTGCACCAATACAGATACTAATACGCGTTGGTTGGTTATAAACTATAAAGGCGGGTGCATGCTACTGTTGAATTGGTTATCTTCTCCGGCAACTTTTGAGCACGACGGGACAGATGGTCGTGAAAGCATATTATATGTACGATTGCAGGCCACGTGCTTAATATATATGTGACAAATTGAGTTTTTACCTTTCAGGTTTTACTATCAGTTTGTCTAATTCACATCTAAATGTTTTTTAAGAATGTTACATCTAAACTTCCACAAATATATAATGCAGCAACAAGAAACAAAAAAAAACTAGGACAAAAAAAAAGACCATAAATAGAGTGGACATCAGCTTAGATGTGACATAGTAGATGTGTCCTAGACAGACCCTTTTACTATTATCGGATGGAATATTTGTTGGATTTGTGAACACTTGATGTATGTCGTGCATATGAATACCCGTGGTGACAATGGGGTATTCTATTTATTCATTTGATGTATGTTTTGACACTCAACTCGCGGATTCCCTAGGTGACATTGGGGTAATCTATGCATATGGGTTGATGCACGTTTTCGTCCTACTTTCTTCGGCAGAAATCTTGGGCACTCTTTGAAGTTCTTTGTATTGGATTGAATATTATGAATCTGAAGTTGTTTGATGCATATCGTATAATCAACTCACGGATACTTGTGGTCACATTAGAGTAATTAGGTGACATTAGAGTTGGTTGATGTGTATCATATCGTGTTATTTTAGTACGAATTCTAGGGCTATTTGTGACACTTATAGGAATAGCTCAATAGATTGATCAGAAATGATAACTTTGAGGTGGTTTCGTACCCTACAAACAATTTCATCTTATATTCTCCGCTAGATAAGAACTTTGGAGTGACTCTTTGTCGCACATTGAGAGATTGCTATATGATTCAGTTATGTTAGCACTGTTGAGAGATTGCACTAGTGAAAGTATGAACCCTAGGCCTTGTTTTCAAGCATTGCAATACCGTTTGTGCTCATTTTTGTTACTTGCTACCTTGTTGTTTTTATTTTATTTTCAGATTACAAAAACCTACATCTACTATCCATACTACACTTGTATCACCATCTTTTCGTCGAACTAGTGCACCTATATAATTTGCCATTATACTGGGTGTGTTGGGGACACAAGATATTTCTTGTATTTGATTGCGGGGTTGTTTGAAAGAGACCATCTTCATCCTACGCCTCCCACGAATTGATAAACCTTAGGTCATGCACTTGAGGGAAAATTGCTACTGTCCTACAAAGCTCTGCGCTTGGAGGCCCAACACGAGTCTACAAGCATAAGTTGTGTACTTGACATCATCTTGCAAGGCGAAGAACGTCGCCCGGAAGATGCGGCGATGCCGGCAGCGGGAGGGGGGCGGCGGCAACGTCGCAGGGACGTGCGGACATGGTCGAGCAGTTGTTTCCCCCGCCACGCCCGAAACCCCGCATCCCTTTCATCCGAGCGTCGACGCGGATTACATCGTCCGACCCCGTTGGGACAGAGGAGGATTCGACGGCCGGCTTGGCCATTCTGGAGAGCTTTCCACCCACGGAGATGCCAACGATCGACGTATGTGACTCACCGCAGCTCGTTTGGGCGCGGGTGAGCACGGGCACCAGCGGCGCGTGGGCTGCCCTCGACATGTTTGACAAAATGACAGAACAAGTGTCAGTATGTTTTGTTTTCTCCTGTCCAGTCAAAGTTGTATACGACATGTTCAATGCTTTGCATAGACCACTAGTTCATTTTTGCACATGATGAATGCTTGCAAACCATGATCATGTAGGAGGCGTTCTTGTCAAACATGATCAATGCCAATGAAGATCCGACCGAAATGGAGTATGAATTGGAGGGCACCGCAGTTGAAGTTGGGACTCCGATCCCAATCCGAGCAAGAAGAAGAAGAAGAAGAGCAAGACAACGAAGGCAAGAGGTCCAGAATTATCAAGATTTGAGGAGTTGGTCAAAGCTTGGTTGGCCACAACAATGGATCCAATATGCGGCACCGAGCAAAAGAGGAACAAGTATTGAGATAAGATTTGGAAGGAGTATCACGAACAAAAGGAGTATGTGGAGCTGCATCCTATCGTGACCATCCGCAATGTGGCATATCTACAACATTGATGGGGGATCATTCAAGGGGAAGTGAACAAGTACGCCGGCTACTACTCACAAGTGAGCAAACGCCCTCAAAGTGGGATGGGAGTGGCAACTCACGTAAGCTCAATTGCTTCATCCTGTCGTCATTGCTTCTTGTGTTTGCATTCTCATGCTCATACATATGTTGTTTGCTAGACAGCGGTGGCGACCACTTTGTATCACGAGGTGGAGAAGAAGCCATTTGCTTTTAGCCATTATTGGATCATATTGAATGGCAAGCAGAAGTGGACACAACTTGTGGCCGATCTCATGGCCGGCAAGAAGAGGAATGATGGCTCAAGCTCCCACCAATCAATTGGGTCGGACGATGTTGTCATCATGAATGGAAGAGCCACCGTGCCAAAAGATAACCGACAAGTCAAGGGAAACAAATGAGAGAAGGCACGGTCCTCCCGTGATGCCGCGGCTACAAAAATGTCATCCACATAAACATGCATTTTTTGGGTAAGGGAGAACAAGAAAGAGGAGAGGTACAAGTTCATGTTGGATGCGCAAAAGGAGAGGATGGAGTGGGACGGAAAGAGGGTGGAGAAAAATCTAAAAATGGAGAGGGAGAAGATCGAGTGGAGAAGCAAGAGGCGGCGATCAAATGGGAACTCGAGAAGGCCTAGACATTGGAGAGATTAAGCTTGAGAAGGAGAGGTTGCAACTCACACAGGACGCGGAGGATGCGAAGATCATGTTGGCGGACGAAACCCTCTTGGATGAGCATGCAAAGAAGTGATTTGTGGACAAGAAGAAGGAGACCAACGCCCGTAGGGAGTATGAGGCGGCGAGGACGGCAGCAGATCACGCGGCCAGGATGCAGGAGGAGTAGGACAAGCAAAATGCAGTCCACCCGGGCTCAAAGCAGGCAACATGGATGGCGCCCGACCAGTGATCCAACAAGCATGCATCCCTCATGTTCGGACATTGATTTTATTTTGGCATGTCCGATTTGTTGAACTATGATTTTCTTTGCTTTGTTTCGAACTGTTGAATTCAGACAATTTGTATTGTATAATCGACGTATATGAATTGCATGGATTTGACAATTGGCATTTGAGGCATGTGAATGTGTGCCGCAGCATATAAGGGGCCGGCGGGCATTGTCCGCGGACGCGTCCGGATGCATATAGGAGGCCTGATTTGCCAAGTCCAACTATGAATGCTCTAATTACTTTATTTTGCTATTTTCCGTGTTGTCCGCGGTCATGCCACCTTTCGCCTTTCATAAGAAAGGAACACAACTAGACTACAAATGCCTCAAGTGAGTATCTTGTTTTTTCGGAACACATCCTCAAGTGAGTATCCAAATTCTCAAATTATAACTGGGGAAAGTCTGTTGCTACTAGTACGCTTCGGCGATATCAAGCCATGTGTTGGTCCTGTTTGGTATTCAAAAAATGGTAGCGGACATGGGCTCAACAGTGCGAGTTGCTTGGGGAGCAGTGTAGCTTTTAGACGCAGGCATGCACAATTCATGCACTTTGGGACAAGATTCTTGGATCACAAGGTTGCATTTACAAACATCTAAAATGGAAAAGGTATCCCATGGCCATGGAGTTTTGCCGCCCCTATTCTACGTGCCTAGCGACCCTAAGAGCATCTCTAGCAGACCCCTTATAAGGCTAGCCCTTATAAGGGGTTTATGGTTCGCGTTTTCCCTCTTATAAGGGACGAATTTGGCTGCGGCTGAGCAGAAACTTTATATGAAGCTATAAAATTTTGAAAAAATGTTTCGCGCGAGGAATGAACAAGAAACAATAGAGATGATCACTCATACATATATATAATAGAGATGGTCATTCATACATACATATAGTTCATCGATTTACATATTGCGCGCCGGCCTACCCTAACCCTAAACTGGCCAAAATGGGGCTCACCGGAGCCCTGCGGGTGCAGCGGCGATGCTGCAACGGCGGAGGAGCTCAGTCGTCGTTGGAGGAAATAAGGTCGACGTTGATGTCGTCCTGCGCCTTGGCTTCGCGGCACCATGCCTCTTGGTTGTTGACGAACTCCTACTCCTTCGCGAGCCCCTTCTCGAGGAGGACGTCGTCGAGCTCGGCTAGAGATCGACGGTGTTGCTCCGCCTCCTCCTCCTCCCGCGCGCTACGCGCAACTGCTACTTGTGAGCTGCGTTGGGATTTCCCCAAAGAGGAGAGGATAAGTATTCCCCTCAGTTGTGAAACCAAGGTTATCAATGTAGTTGGAGAACCAAGCAACGATTAGTGAACAACATCTGCACCCAAACAACAAATACTTGAACCCAATGCGAACAAGGGGTTGTCAATCCCTTGACAGTTACCAGCAGGATTAAATTGTATAGTTTTTGATAAATAGATCGGAAAAGTACAAAATAAAATAAATAAAGGAAAATTGCAGCAAGGTATTTTTAGTTTTAATATATGATAAAAGATAGGCCCGGGGGGCATAGTTTTCACTAGAGGCTTTTTTCATAAAAATAGCATACGGTGGATAAACAAATTACTGTTGGGCAATTGACAGAAAAGACAAACAAAGCAAAGACTCATATAATACATGACACTCCAATACAAACTAATGATATGTGACAAAAAAATATATAGCTCCAAGTAAAATTACCGATGGTCATTAGAAGAAAGAGGGGATGCCTTCCGGGGCACCCCCAAGCTTAGTTGCTTGGGAGTCCTTGAATATTACCTTGGAGTGCCTCGGGCATCCACAAGTTTAGGATCTTGCCACTCCTTATTCCTTCATCCATTGTGATCTCACCCAAAACTTGAAAACTTCAATCACACAAAACTCAACAAAACCTCGTGAGATCCGCTAGTATAATAAAGCAAATCACTACTTTAAGTACTGTTGCAAACCCATTCATATTTTATTTGTTCATTATAGCTATTGTATTCTAACTACTCCATGGCTTATACCCCCCTATATAATCCATAATTTCATCAAAACAGGCGAAACAATGCATCAAAAACAAAATCTGTCAAAAACAGAACAATCTGTAGCAATTTGAACATTGACCATACTTCTGTAACTCCAACAATTCTGAAAATTTAGGAAAACGTGGGAAATTTCTATATCAACCATGTTTAAATTTTTTAGAATTTTATCGTGCTCCAAAAAATTTAACAATTCTGCTGCTACTGGACGCAAAAGTTTTTGTTAATGCACAGAATCAAAGCAACTATCACCCAAATCATCCCAAAGGTTTTGATTGTCACAAAATCTAACTAAAACACTAAAACACAATCATAACAGTAGCATACTTGTGTACTTACATAAAACAGAAAAGAAAATATATTGGGTTGTCAAGCGCTTTTCTTTAAAGCCTCTAAGCTAGGCATTGATAATTTTAATAATGCTCGCATGAAAGACAAGAATTGAAGCGTAAAGAGAGAATCATATAGCATGTGAAGATCACATTTAAGTCTAACATACTTCCTATGAATAGGCATTTTATAAGGAAACAAAATATCAAAACAAGCAAACACTACTGCAGGATGCTGCTAACGCGACACTATGATCAGAGACCCTTCGACGAAACTGTGTGCGATGCAATAATCGCAAACGGTGATGTAAAAACCACAAAAAAATATGCAAAACATTTGCGATAACGGATGCATCAAACACGGTTCAAAATTTAGTTGTGTGTGTGATGAGGGGCATACGGTTCGGTTCAATGAACTGTTTGCGATGAGGCAGAAGAACAGAAACGGTAGCCAGATGAAGGTGTGTGCGATATACAGCATACAGTTCATTTGGATGAACTGTTTGTGATTAGGCAACACAAAAGAAATGGTCAGCCAGATCAAGGTGTGTGCGATATACGGCATACGGTTCACTTGGATGAACTGTTTGTGATTAGGCAACACAAAAGAAACGGTCAGCCAGATCAAGGTGTGTGCGATATACGGCATACGGTTCACTCGGATGAACTATTTGCGTTGAGCCAAGAGAACAGAAACAGTTCAATTTAACAGGATGTGTGTGTTGTGCGATGGGATTGCATATAGAACAATATATATATATATATATATATATATATATATATATATATATATATATATATATATATATAATTCTGATCACAACCTGACCTACCCAGACACCAATACGTTGAACTTCCCACAGTGCTAGGTTGAACTTCCGCAAACATTGACCAAATGAGGCTCGTGATATACCGTTGGAAAGTTATGGACACGAGTATCATGACCCAACTTAATTTTTTGGCAAAATGTAAGATGTTTAAGAGCAGTTTTGAAAACCGTTTTTTCTTCACACAAAAAACGTGAATCATATTTTCGATCGCATTTCTAAGAATGAGGCAAATAGTATGGCGTTGGAAAGCTATTGCAAAACCGCCCTTCCACCTGTTGAAAGTTTTCTCTAATTCCCTATGGATAAAGAGTATTTTGGAAAATCGTAGAATTTCGCAGACCGAACAGCCGAGTTCGTATTTTCGATGCCATTTCTAAACGGCTAATCCAATTGAGGCAAATAACATGGCGTTGGAAAGCTTATAAAAATGCGCTACTTCTTCATGTTAAATGTTTTTTCTAATTTTGAATGGTTTAAAGTAATTTAGAAAACGATATAAGTTCCACCGAGTTCGTATTTTTGAGCAAATTTTTTAACCGTATGTCCGAATGCAAAAAATGATATGGCGTTGGAAAGCTTGAGGAAATGCGAAACTTTTTGGTATATACTGTTTCTCCTAATTCCTTATGTTTTAAGTAAATATTGAAAATGGATAAAAACGTATTTTCGCCATAATTTCTACAAACTTTATCGGAATGGGGCAAATAATATACCGCTGAAAACTACGGAAAATGCGAAACTTTTTCATGTTGATGGTTTTTTCTGATTCCTAGCCGTTTTCAAGTAATTTGGAAAACGGCGAGATCATTTGTTCTGCCTTTATCGCGAAACAGATTCTTCGAAAATGCACCACGTGAAGAACTTGAACTTCTCTGCATGTCTACTTGAACTTCACTCTGTTTTTCACGTGCTTTTTTTGCTCTAGCTCTCCATCCGCTCATCGTAATTGAGCAAGTGATATACCGATGGAAAGCTGCTGTAAACACGCAACTTTCCCGCGCTGATCATTTTTTCATACTCGCGACGATTTTGAAAGTTTTTCATCTGAAATTCATTCAGTGTAGTTGGTGAACTTCCTGCTGTTTTCACGTTGAACTTCTGTGACCTATTTTCATTTGTAATTTTCTCATCCATTTCGTCAATGTTACACAAATGATATTATTTTTGTACAAACCTCTCTCACAATATTTTTTTAAATTTCTCCGACCGAGGACTTGAACTTACACAAATGATATTCCTGCCATTTTGAAGTAAAATAGAAAATGACGAGATCATGATTTCTACCTTTATCGCGAATGTAAATGCACTGAGTGAAGTAGTTGAACTTCTAGGGCATGTCTGTTTGAACTTTACTCTGTTTTTGACGTGCTATTTTTTGCACTGCGTGAAGTAGTTGAACTTCTGGGGCATGTCTGTTTGAACTTCACTCTGTTTCACTTTATTGTATTTTTCTTATATGAAATACACACCATGTAGTACGTGAACTTACGGTTGTTATCACTTTGAACTTCTCTCTGGTTTGAGAAAATTATTTTAAAACACAAAAACAACATATTTTTTTATGTCTTTTGGACATCTAAATACACGATGAACCTCTCTCATAAGAATTTTTTGAACTTTTCATCATTGAGCACTTGAACTTCTAGCAACCATTTTTTTCGTTTATGAGTTGTTTTTAAAAGTGCAAAAAATGGCGTTGTGTTTTTTATTTTTTGAACAAGTAAATCCTAGATTTTAATAAACTCTGACTTCTATGTTATTTCAATTTGAACTTCACCTTTTTTTATTTTGAGTAAATAATTGTATTCAATTTTTATACGGAAAAAATCGAACATGGAAATACAAGGTGAACCTCTCTCGCAAGAAATTTTGAACTTCTCCGGACAAAGCACTTGAACTTCTTTCAACAAAACCTTTTAAGCTTTTATTTTTCTATACTTTTATTCTTACCTGAACTTCTCGTTGTTTTCACTATGAACTTCTGTCGCATTTTTGTGTATACGTCGAATTACACACAATTGAAGGTTGGGCGTCATTTTTTGCCATTTTAAAACATGTAGTTGTAGGTCGGACGTCCCGCAATATAAAATTGAACTTCTCCAATTTTTTTTGTAAAATGTAGAAACACCATTTTTTATAAACTTTTCAAACTGCAACATTTTTTATTTTCGAACTTCTTGGTTTATTCTATGGTAACGGGGAAAATCACAGGTTTGTAATAAACATTGAACCGCCCTATTATTTAAATTGGAACTTCAAGGTATTTTTTTAGAAATGGTTAAACTTACAAAACAAAATTATGTTTTTGTCCACTTTCTACGAACTTACTATTTTATATCATTTGAAGTTTTGTTTTTTTTTGTCTCGGGGCATTTTTAGGCTTTTTTGCCGTCGATGAAATGGCCTAGGCGGTCCGTTTTTTGTTCATAGATGAATTTTTTCAGTATGTGCTACACGTGAACTTAAGAATTTCTGAAATATGAACTTAATTGAAGGTCGGACGTCATTTTTAGCCATTTTAAAACATGTAATTGAACTAATTTTTATAATTGAGCTTCTTGTTTTTATTCCTTAATAATGAGGAAAATCTGATTTTTTTATAACCATCGCACTGCTCCATTTTTTAGATTTGGACTTCATGATGTGCATCTGCAAAACAAGTGACAAGAACATTAGAAGCAGGGATTTTCCATAGAGTTTTTTTATGTACAATTTTTTTGCATAGAAATGGTGGTTTTAAAAAATCCACGGGAAAAATAACGGATTTTGACTTCCCCCTACCCATTTACCACCGCATGTGCTCTCTTCATATATTCTATTATTCTTTTGGTCGAACACATGCGCACAAGTAACACATAATAATTGGATGAAAGAGAAACTACAACGGCCAGGTAGATGGAGCAGGAGCAGAGTTGTTCTTTTGTTCTCTAGATCCTGTGAGGAAAGCATTCAGACGTTGGGAAAATGGTCAGAGAAATAAATCGGAGAAATAAACGATGGAGCAGGAACATAGTTGGTCTCTCTGCTACTACAACAGTGAGCATGAACAAGATGGCATCACAAATTTACATTTGAACTTCTGTCTGGGTTTGTATGTGTTGGGAAGTAGGGTGTTGCGCTTGACCAGTATTCCAGCAAGATCCTGGGGCCGTTGCCGGTGAGCCCCGGGGAGAGGTGGCGGCATCCCCGCTGGCCATGCCAGCGCCTTTGCTGTTGTTTTCCTCCACGAGGAACATGGCAAACCAGCAGAGGCATGCAGCATGTGGCGGCTCCATGGCTAAAACTACCCGTACTTTGTTTTCTCCAAAGCTATGAGAACGTACAAGAGTGCTCACACACTTACGCATTAACACAAACACATGCAGTGCATAGTAGCACACATAAATTGGAAGCATTAAGTGAGGAAAGTTCTATGCAGGTTATGCCAGAATTTGTGAAGACACCTGAAACCAAACTTCGGCAGCATCTACAGCCGTCCAAGTACAGATTTTCCAAAAACACACACGGACGTTCGGTTGCACTATCTACAGCCGTCCAAGTACAGCCACAATGGCAGCTGTCGAGCAGACCAAGTGCAGCGCCCATTGCACGGAGATTCCTGTCGTCGCTGACCCTCCGGCGAACTTCCCTGCCACCTCGCCGTGGACCTCTCCCTGCTGGTAACGTGCTTCGGTGAACTTCGCCAACCTACCACCTCCGTCCCCGTACTCGTCGGCTGCGGTGTCGCACTCCTCTTCCACCGCTCCTCCTCCTCCGGCGCAGCGCCCCTTGCCCACAAGGCCGCCGCGGCCAAGGCCCTCGCCGCCAAGGAGCATGAGCCCGAACACGACGACGGCCGGAGGAAGTAGCGACGAGCGTCGTTGGTGTTGCAGTGGCGGAGCCCCATGAAAGCACAAGTGCTCCCTGGGTGATATTGGTAATTAATGTCAACATATCTCTTGTTGGACTAATGTTTCTACCTAGTATGTTTCAGATAAGTTCAACAATGGAGTGACATGGACTAGAGGATGTGGAACCCCTTCAATATGCTAAGGACAAAGGATTGGTTCAAGCTCAAAGCTCAGGACTCTACATTTTCTATTTTAGTGATCCAAGATCACATTGAGTCCATAGGAAAGCCAATACTATTAAGAAGGGATAAGGTGTTGCTTAATGGCTTGCTTGCTCAAAGTGCTTAGTGATATGCTCCAAAGCCCTCAACCACTTCCTCACTTCCAAATATGTCCCAAACCAAAAGTCAAACTCGGCCCCACCAATTTGATCTATCCGGCGCCACCGAGTTCACTTGACATAGCCACTGCCAGAAACCCTAATCAGTTCAGTCTCACCGATGGGATCTCGGTCTCACCGAGATGGGCTTGCAAACTCTCTGTTGCCTATTGCAATATTTTCGGTCCCACCGAGATATGCAATCGACCCCACCGAGTTTGCTTGGCCAACTCTCTGTTTCGCTTATTACCCAAATCGGTCCCACCGAGTTTGAGTAATCGGTCAAACCGAGTTTTGGATTTACCCTAACCCTAGCACATCGGTCCCGCCGAGTTGATCCAGTCGGTCCCACCGAAATGCCTAACGGTCACATTATGAACCAAATCGGTCTGACCGAGTTCTCTGAATTGGTCCCACCGAGTTTGGTGATTTATGTGTAACGGTTAGATTTTGTGTGGAGGCTATATATACCCCTCCACCCACTCTTCATTCGTGGAGAGAGCCATCAGAACATACCTACACTTCCAACACATATTTTCTGAGAGAGAACCACCTACACTTGTGTTGAGGTCAAGATATTCCATTCCAACCACATAAATCTTGATCTCTAGCCTTCCCCAAGTTGCTTTCCACTCAAATCTTCTTTCTACCAAATCTAATCCTATGAGAGAGAGTTGAGCGTTGGGGAGACTATCATTTGAAGCACAAGAGCAAGGAGTTCATCATCAACACACCATTTGTTACTTCTTGGAGAGTGGTGTCTCCTAGATTGGCTAGGTGCCACTTGGGAGCCTCCGTCAAGATTATGGAGTTGAAACAAGGAGTTTGTAAGGGCAAGGAGATCGCCTACTTCGTGAAGATCTACCCTAGTGAGGCAAGTCCTTCATGGGCGACGACCATGGTGGGATAGACAAGGTTGCTTCTTCGTGGACCCTTCGTGGGTGGAGCCCTCCGTGGACTCGCACAACCGTTACCCTTCGTGGGTTGAAGTCCCCATCAACGTGGATGTACGATAGCACCACCTATCGGAACCACGGATAAAAAACTCCGTGTCTCCAAATTGCGTTTGCACACTCCAATCCCTTCTCTTTACATTCTTGCAACTTGCATGCTTTACTTTCCGCTGCTCATATACTCTTTGTATGCTTGCATGCTTGCTTGATATGTATTGTGAATGTTTAAACTTGTGCTAAAACTCCACATCAACTTAAGAGAAATTAAAAACTGTAACTTTTCTTGATTAGAGTCTATTCACCCTCCTCTAGACACCTCTTCTCGATCCTTTCAATTGGTATCAGAGCTTTGGTCTCCATTGCCTTGGTTTAAACACCTTTGGAGGAAGATGGATGTGTCTACTTTGGGGAGTCTTAGACGTAGAGTGCCTATTCTCGATGGAGAGTTTTTCTATGAGTGGAAAAAAATGAAATGCTTGAGATTTTCAATGAATATCATTTGAACAAGTACATTACTAGCCCTTGTGCACCTCATATTGATCCTTTTCATCCTACACCCGAAGAGGATCTTGACATGATTCGCAATCTTAGAACCATCAATCTTATCATTAGAGGATTGCCCAAAAATTTGATTGCTAATTTACCTACTCTTGATTGTGCCTATACTATATGGAGATTTCTTGAGGAACGATTTCCAGATTATTCCTTGAAAAATTTAGACGAAATCCTTCATAAATCTACCGCCTTGAGTAAGATGAATTCTAGTGATCCTAGCTTTGGTGATTGTCTATTTGAGCTTACAAATCTCATGCGTGCCAAAGGAGATGTTGGAATCATTAGCAATATCATTTCCGAAGCTATTAGAATTCATAAATATAACCATAGGAATGATCACTTATCTAATGAATTACCCTCTCTAGGAGTTGATCAATCACAAGATGATGTTGAACATGGATACTATGATGAGGATGATGATGATAGTGACTATGATCTTGATGATGCAATGAGACACTTTGGTCTTATGGAAAATCTTCGCGGCTACATGGCTGGAGGAAAGGAATGGGTCCTTGATAGTGGATGTACTGATCATATGACCGGAGATAAAGATATGTTCCGTGAGCTTGCTGAAAACGACAGCCCTCGAAAGTATGTCACCTTTGGTGATAACTCAAAGGGTAAGGTGGTTGCCCTCGGTAAGGTGGCCATCTCACATGATAGCTCCATACAAAATGTCATGCTCGTTGAATCTCTTGGGTACAATTTACTTTCAGTATCTAGACTTGCTGATTTCGGTTTCAATGTCCTATTTACTGAGGTAGATTGCCAAGTGTTTCGTAGAGACAATCGTAAAATGGTCTTTACCGGTATACATAGAGGTGATCTTTGCATTGTTGATTTCACTAAAAAGGCTCAACCTAAAACTTGCTTAATTGCTAAATCTTCTAAAGGCTGGTTGTGGCATAGAAGACTAGGTCATGTGGGCATGCGAAATCTTGATAAGCTTATTAAAGGTGATCATATCCTTGGAATAAAAGATTTCATATTTGACAATGATAGACTTTATAGTGCTTGTCAGGCAGGAAAACAGGTTGGAGGAAGTCATCGCGCGAAGAACATCATGACCACGAGAAGACCACTCGAGCTACGTCACATGGACCTCTTTGGTCCCAATGCCTACAAAAGTCTCGGTGGTAACTCATTTGGTCTAGTCATAGTTGATGATTTTTCAAGATTTACGTGGGTGTTCTTTCTTGATGACAAATCGCAGGTCCAAAAGATCTTCAAAAACTTCGCTAGGAAGGCCCAAAATGAATTTGACGTGAAGATCAAAAAGGTTCGGAGCGACAACGGAACGGAGTTCAAGAACGCAAATGTGGATACCTTTCTTGACGAAGAGGGGATTTCACACGAGTTCTCGGCTACGCACACACCTCAACAAAATGGAGTTGTTGAGAGAAAGAACCGGACTCTTATTGAGATGGCAAGAACGATGCTTGATGAGTACAAGACTCCAAAACACTTTTGGGCGGAAGCGGTTGAGACAGCTTGTCATGCAACAAATCGCTTGTATCTTCACAAGCTACTCGGCAAGACAACATACGAGCTCCTCACCGGTAACAAACCCCAAGTTGGATACTTTCGAGTATTTGGCTCAAAGTGCTACATTCTTGATAAGCATCGTCGTTCTAAATTTGCTCCTAAATCTCATGAAGGTTTCCTACTTGGTTATGGCTCAAACTCTCACACTTACCGTGTCTACAACAATTTCACCCGAAAGGTTGAAGAGACGGTAGATGTGAAGTTTGATGAATCTAACGACTCGCAAGTAGAGCAATTGCCAATTGATGTAGGAGACAAAGACCCTTCGGAAGCAATTCAAGACTTGTCTATTGGCAAGATTCGTCCAACGGAGGTGAAGGAGAGTACCTCGTCCGTCCAAGTGGAAGCTTCTACCTCACGACAAGGTGAACCAAAAATTGATATGGAAGCATCCACAAGTGGGACACACCAAGACGAAGAAAACAAGGAAGTACACCAAGATGAACATCAACAACCTCCTTCTCCACCACGACAAGAGAATGACAACGTCAGCAATGAAGAAGGCCAAGAAGAAGAACAAGATGAAGAGGATGTTCCACCCCGAGCCAAGCCAAAGCTCCCACGAGTTTGAGCAAGAATCGCCAAAGATCATCCCGTCGAGCAAATCTACGATGATATCCAAACCGGGAGAATCACTCGCTCTAAAACTTGATTGGAAAATTTTTGTGAACATTACTCATTCATCTCTAGCATTGAACCTATGAAGGTTGAAGAAGCATTGGAAGATCCGGATTGGATAAATGCAATGCATGAAGAGCTACACAACTTTGAGAGAAATCAAGTGTGGACATTGGTCGAGAAGCCCGACAACAACCACAACATCATTGGTACCAAATGGGTGTTTCGCAACAAGAAAGATGAAGATGGTCAAGTCGTCCGCAACAAAGCACGCCTAGTCGCCCAAGGCTGCACTCAAGTCGAAGGTATGGACTATGGTGAGACATATGCTCCCGTTGCTAGACTTGAGTCCATTCGCATCTTACTTGCTTATGCTAATCACCATGATATCACCTTATACCAAATGGACATTAAAAGTGCTTTTCTAATGGTGAAATTGAGGAGGAAGTTTATGTTAAGCAACCTCCCGGCTTTGTCAATCGTAAGAAACCTAATCATGTTTACAAACTTCACAAAGCCCTTTATGGTCTTAAACAAGCTCCTAGAGCGTGGTATAAATGCTTGACCAAGTTCCTTATTGAAAAAGGCTTTGAAATTGGTAAAATTGATTCTACTCTTTTTACTAAAAGGGTTAATGGAGAACTATTTGTGTGCCAAATTTATGTTGATGATATTATATTTGGTTCAACTAACCCTCATTTTAGTGAGAAGTTTGGAAAGCTAATGTCGGAGAAGTTTGAGATGTCTATGATGAGTGAACTCAAATTCTTTCTTGGTTTGCAAATCAAGCAAACTAAGGAAGGTACCTTTGTTTCTCAAACAAAGTACACCAAAGACTTATTCAAAAAGTTCAATATGCAAGAATGCAAAAGGTATGCCTACACCCATGCCTACTAGTGGACATCTTGACTTGACTAAGGACGGTGAACCAGTTGATCAAAAAGTTTACCGCTCTATGATTGGTTCATTGTTATATCTATGTGCCTCCCGTCCTGACATTATGCTAAGTGTGTGCATGTGTGCACGATATCAAGCGGCCCCTAAAGAGTGTCATCTTAAGGCTGTGAAAAGGATAGTGAGATACTTGTACACACCAATTTTTGGCATTTGGTATCCTAAGAGGTCTTCTTTCGATCTTGTTGGTTACTCCGATTCGGACTATGCCGGAGACAAGGTTGATAGAAAGTCCACTTCGGGTACTTGTCAATTTCTTGGTAGATCTCTTGTCTCTTGGTCCTCCAAGAAACAAAACTCGGTATCCTTATCCATCGCCGAAGCGGAATACATTGCCGCTGGATCATGTTGTGCTCAATTACTTTGGATGACCCAAACTCTTAAAGATTATGGGATATATGTGAAACATGTTCCATTGCTTTGCGACAATGAAAGTGCTATCAAGATTGCTCACAATCCCGTGCAACATTCTCGAACTAAGCATATTGAAGTTCGTCATCATTTCATTCGAGATCATGTTGCCAAAGGGGACATTGATCTTAAGCATGTTCGTACCGGTAAGCAATTAGCGGATATATTTACCAAACCGCTTGATGAGAAAGTCTTTTGCCGTTTGAGAGGTGAATTGAACATCATTGATGCTTCAAACTTGGAGTAGGAACTCCATTTGGATACATGCTAGGCATGAGCCTTTGACTAATCCTTGATATTTCTTTCATGATGCCATCTATATGTCTTGGATATTTTTGCACCCTTGCATGCTATCTAAACCTTGTAGGTACTTGGATGAAACTAAATCCATGAGATTGCAACTCACTCACATCCTGAGCAATCTCTACATCATCAAGTCTCTACACAATGGTGGTTGAAGACAAGGAAGCACAAAACTCTTCAAACATATCCTTTGACAAATTCTACATTAAGATTTATGATTGTCATTTTGGATACACAAGTGCTCTTCCTTGCAAGACTAACCCATGTAGGTAGATGAACTCAAATTCCAAGTGGTGCTCCCAACTCTTGATGAGCTAATCAACCTTGAGCAACCCACACAAGTTCAACTACATGATCAAGATCAACACCACCACCCAAGGTACGTTATTCCATCTTAGAGAAGCTTTACTCCAAATCATGGGGCAAAGCAACTCAACAAGATGTGAATACATCAAGATGCTTAAACGAAAAATGGTAACCCCATTTTGAGCTTAAACGATGAGTATGACCAAAGATCAAGTGACCTCACTTGAATCTTATGTCAATATACACTAACATAGGTGACTTTGTCACCGCCCAATTCTAGATGAAGTTCTCCTGTGTTTCCTCTTGCATTTGTCACATGCATATGTGTTTCCCCTTCCAAAAAAAAACTTCATCTAGATCTTTTCATTTCTTCTTGTTCTGCATCCAATTCATTGCAAATCTTTCAGCAAATTCCTTGCAAATCCTTGTGAGATCTTAAGTGCCTAGTGAGCTGAGGTGACAAGTGTTTTCTCTATGATGGACTCGGTCACACCGGTTTGTTTTTTTCGGTCCAACCGAATTCTCTCGGTGCCACCGAAGCACACAACTCGGTGCTACCGATTTCACTACAGGAAAGACAACTTGCCACTTATTCCTGCAGTCTTTTTGCTCCAGCTCCACTCAATGACTCTTGTCCTCTACCAGCATCACATTCGACTTGCTTTGTGACTCAAGGACCAAACCCTTTTGTAATAGAAATCTAGAAGAGCCCTTCTTGGAAATTGATGTCAAAGGGGGAGAGAGAGATCACATCAAAGCTTAAAGAGAGATCACATCAAAGGGGGAGAGGATACTCAGGGGGAGTGTGTAAGAAACCCCAGATGCTTGGTGTTCAAGATGAGAGAAGTTACATGTCTTTAAGAGGGGAAAGACATGTTCATATTTGATCATATTTGATTGCTTGCTTTAGCTCTGTTGTCTTTTCTTTTGCTCTGATTTTCTGTTCCCTATCTTCTCCCAATATCCCATGTTAGATTCAGGGGGAGCAAGACATCTAAGGGAAGGAAATCCTTGAATTCATTGCACATCTTTACTTTTGGGGACATGTCTATATCAAACAGAGTACTCAGTACTCACTCTCTACATGTCATCCCAGTCTTGGTACTTTTGTGGTTCTTTTGTTTGCTCTGGCTAGTAGATGTATCTGTGTTATCTAACCTTGTTTACTCAGGTTCATTCCCTTCTAAGCCAACTCAAGACCACAAGGTAAGTATATGCATCACAGTCATGTGTATGAGGATCTCTTGCTGTTGTACATACTGTTTGCAAGAAGGACTCATGAGCATGAAGGTACATTTCCTATATTCACATCATTTGCTCTGATGCATATAGCCAAGATACATGTAACACATGGATTACTCTGTCATGCTTATGCATTCACATTCTCCTATGTTTCATATTTATATGATTGCATACATGTAGGGGGAGCCTATGCATGTTACATGTCTTTCCAAAGCTTTACTTGTTGTTCTCTATATCTTTATCTAAAGCTTTGATGTATGTTCTCATCAATTACCAAAAAGGGGGAGATTGAAAGCACAAGTGCTCCCTGGTTGATTTTGGTAATTAATGTCAACATATCTCTTGTTGGACTAATGTTTCTACCTAGTATATTTCAGATAAGTTCAACAATGGAGTGACATGGACTAGAGGATGTGGAACCCCTTCAATATGCTAAGGACAAAGGATTGGCTCAAGCTCAAAGCTCAGGACTCTACATTTTCTATTTTAGTGATCCAAGATCACATTGAGTCCATAGGAAAGCTAATACTATTAAGAAGGGATGAGGTGTTGCTTAATGGCTTGCTTGCTCAAAGTGCACAGTGATATGCTCCAAAGCCCTCAACCACTTCCTCACTTCCAAATATGTCCCAAACCAAAAGTCAAACTCGGCCCCACCGATTTGATCTATCCAGCGCCACCGAGTTCACTTGACATAGCCACTGCCAGAAACCCTAATCAGTTCGGTCTCACCGATGGGATCTCGGTCTCACCGAGATGGGCTTGCAAAATCTCTGTTGCCTATTGCAATATTTTCGGTCCCACCGAGATATGCAATCGGCCCCATCGAGTTTGCTTGGCTAACTCTCTGTTTCGCTTATTACCCAAATCGGTCCCACCGAGTTTGAGTAATCGGTCAAACCGAGTTTTGGATTTACCCTAACCCTAGCACATCGGCCCCACCGAGTTGATCTAGTCGGTCCCACAAAAATGCCTAACGGTCACATTATGAACCAAATCGGTCTGAACGAGTTCTCTGAATCGGTCCCACCGAGTTTTGTGATTTGTGTGTAATGGTTAGATTTTGTGTGGAGGCTATATATACCCCTCCACCCACTCTTCATTCGTGGAGAGAGCCATCAGAACATACCTACACTTCCAACACATATTTTCTGAGAGAGAACCACCTACACTTGTGTTGAGGTCAAGATATTCCATTCCAACCACATAAATCTTGATCTCTAGCCTTCCCCAAGTTGCTTTCCACTCAAATCTTCTTTCTACCAAATCTAATCCTATGAGAAAGAGTTGAGTGTTGGGGAGACTATCATTTGAAGCACAAGAGCAAGGAGTTCATCATCAACACACCATTTGTTACTTCTTGGAGAGTGGTGTCTCCTAGATTGGCTAGGTGTCACTTGGGAGCCTCCGTCAAGATTGTGGAGTTGAACCAAGGAGTTTGTAAGGGCAAGGAGATCGCCTACTTCGTGAAGATCTACCCTAGTGAGGCAAGTCCTTCGTGGGCGACGGCCATGGTGGGATAGACAAGGTTGCTTCTTTGTGGACCCTTCGTGGGTGGAGCCCTCCGTGGACTCGCACAACCGTTACACTTCGTGGGTTGAAGTCTCCATCAACATGGATGTACGATAGCACCACCTATCGGAACCACGGATAAAAAATCTCCGTGTCTCCAAATTGCGTTTGCACACTCCAATCCCTTCTCTTTACATTCTTGCAACTTGCATGCTTTACTTTCCGCTGCTCATATACTCTTCGTATGCTTGCATGCTTGCTTGATATGTATTGTGAATGTTTAAACTTGTGCTAAAACTCCACATCAACTTAAGAGCAATTAAAAACTGCAGCTTTTCTTGATTAGAGTCTATTCACCCCCTCTAGACACCTTTTCTCGATCCTTTCACCCCACTAGGAGGAGGCTGATGGTGGCGGAGCCCCACAGGGAGGAGGCAGAAGGCGCAAGTAGGCGGGGCAGCAAGGAGGAGGCGGAAGCCATGAGCCCCGCCGTAGGTTGGTTGCGCGCGAAGTGGAGCTCCGGCAGCGGCGCGACGCGTGGCTCCGGCGGCGGCGCGAAGTGAATCTAGCGGCCGCCTCGGCGCGTGGGGATGCCGGGTCTCGGCTGTGCGCGGGATCACGGGAATCCGGCAACGCGTGGTCGTGCGGGGGTCCGGTGGCGCCAGGAGGCGCGGCAGGCTGGGGGGAGGTGGTGGCGGCGGCGGGTTACGCTGGGGCCAGGTGGCCGGTGGCGGGAGGTGGTCGGGAGGATCAGGTAGAGGTGGTGCGGGAGGGAGGGTGGGCCGCTCGGAGGGGTTAGATGGACCGACCAGTTTTGCTTTTTTGGCATTTCTGCGATCTCAGAAACATGTGCGTCGCCCCTATATAGCGCTCGCCGTGATCCAAATAACTATTCTGATCCCAAGATCAGAATAGTGTTACTATATATATATATATACATATACATACATACATACATACATACATACACACACACACACACACACACTTATAAGGACATGGTTGCATAACCAAATTAAACATCCACTTACATAGGTGGCTACTACAACCATGGCATTTGCACACACCAAAGTAAACTATTACATGCATAATTACATAGGTGGCTACTACACACATGACATTTCCACACACCAAAGTAAACTATATATTACATGCATGATTAACAAGGATAAAAGATCATCTGATCATCATCTACTTCTTGTGACGCTTGCTCTGGTTGTGGCTCGATCCGGCCTCGTCGATCTCCGTAACAAGGCACTTCCTCATGTCAACGATCCACCTGTGCATCTCGTAGCATGTGTACATGCTCTTGGCCGCGAACTTGAGGTGAGTTTCATCCAGTTGCCACATCCAGGCCCCGTGCCAGGATACGAGATGTGTTCTGTTGGCATCCTGCTTCATCTTTTCGTAGTATTGGTCGATGATGGCCGAGGCGAGTTCAACCAGGGAGTCCTTCATGCTGGCCCAGACCCTGTAGTGCTCACGGATTTCAACAAGGTTCTGGTAGGCCAAGCCCGTAACCCTAAGCACTTTTACATCATCGGTGGTTTCCACCGTGGCGAACTTGTAGTCAGTGTTGTTGACAAACCTGTTGAAATGGTCGCAAGGCTCTGTGGCCATGCAGTAGTGGTAGATGAGGACATGATGGCACACACACAATTGGGCGACGGCAACCTTCTGATCTATGTTAGGATGACCGATGGTGTATTGGAGGTCGATGCCGACCACCTTGTACTTGTCTCGAGCAAGCAACTGCTCAACAATGTTGATGTAGTCGTCCACCACGACCGGGTCGATGGTGTACACCACCGAGAGATCCGTCTCCCTCGCGTGGGTCTCCAGTTTATGCTCGCCGAACTCCATTGGAGCACCGCTAGACATCCCCTCTCTATGTGTCGTCGTGGGTGTGCTTGTTGTGTTGTGGGGCGCGATCGAAAGGTTGAAGAGACTAAGGTTATAATGGCCGCGGGAATTAAAGGGGAAGCGATACGACTTGGAATATCGGCAGGCCTTGATGGTAGTTCTAATTTGCAGCGTGTAACTCCATCGTGCCACACGTAACTGCATCACGTGGCAACGCGCGCGGCGCAACCGCATGCATATGGGGCCCCCGACGTGATCGTGCGCACGCCCAACCACTGGCAGAGCGCGTGCGAAGGGACGCGAGCAGAGCGCTCCGCGGTCGCCTCAACGGCGAGCAACCATATATATGCATATAACAGTCAAACACGCAAGGAAAAGTTGTCCACAAGCCGAGCGCGCCGATGGACGCTAGCAGAGCGCGCCGCGGCGCCTAACGGCGAGCACAGCTTGCCGAGGGATGCGAGCAGAGGCCGGCACAGTGATACGTGGCAAATAAGACAAAATGTGGGCAAACGCTTGCTGGTATATAACCGTTTGCGATTGATGAATTCATCGCTGACGGGTTACCTAGTGTGGTCCGTGTGTGTTGTGATATGCTCTGTCTGCAGAACATCTATGCTCTGTGTAAAGAAGAACAACATATATATACTTGTAACATGACATGATTGCAATACCAAATTAAACATCCAATTACATAATATAACAAATACCATAAATATTGCAAGGTTCAAATTCAAAGATTACAATGCCCAAATTCAAACATTGCAAACCTCGTCATTTCTGCAAAGGGACCAGCCGCTGACAAGTCATGTTTGGGTTTGACACAATGACTTCCAATTGCTCTGTCATATGCTCTTCCAATATGAAGTTTAGCTTTTTTGGAGCCTCTTCCATTCTGCAGTACCTGCCGGTTCTGATCAACAGACCATTCATCTTTCCTAATTAATTGCGTGTTCAACCTCAGTACCCTCAGCACCCTTGCTCTGGCAAGAAAGAACTTGGCGAGTGTAATCTCCGGTAAGGTCCCTTGGTAGGAGTTCAAAGTAATATTTGAGAGATGTAGATCCAGGCATTTGATGTGATTGTCGTTATAAACATTATCCACCTCCGGCCCTATTATTATCTACAAAAGAAGAGAACGTGTTAGTGCCTACATGCAGTTTTGAACACTACTACACACCTATTTGGTTTGCATGATTTGTAAAATGCACCAACGTGCCATCTTCGATTTAACATGATTAACATGGGCATTTGATTACAATCTAGAAACATGTAACCTTCTTCACAAGAGGTTGGATTGGATGAAAAATTCCCTAAGAAAACTAGTGCAGATGAATCCAAAGGAGAAATGCTTATGGATTGTAACCATATGAATCAAGCAACCAATATGGGGTGGGGGGTGTATGTCCTGAAATCCTCCAAAATTCCTTCAGAAATCGTAGTACGTTGTCATTGTAAACTTGGGAAAAGGTGCAAAAAACTGAACTCCCTTATGGTTGACATTTAACAGGAAAGGAACATCACCTCGATATACAACTTCTTCAGGCACGGAAAGCATCTCAGGCAACTGACAACTTGGTCCAGGTTGGGGCCGACAGATTCTAGTGCCAAGACCTTCACTATGCCCAGAATCTGGGTGAAGCTTTGCTGGACGACAGACGAACATACATCTTCAAAACTAGAAATAATGTTGATATCCAGAAGGAGAGGTATAAGGCGACTGTTGTACCTGAAAGTAGTAGTATTTGACAGACGAGTAGCCCACCACTGTCAATTTCAGCGCAGAAATGACATTGATTCTTGTTGATGAACTACAAGTAATATCTCAAGTGAAGGTGTGTCCTCAATGACCATATTGTGTTCCACCTTTTGTGATCTCTCGTTGCAGCACCAGCAACACACATAAATAGTCTGGAGAGTCCTGGAGGTGATGTGGAAGGTACTCGACCAATTCATCTCCTGAAGACGAAGGAACTCGAGTGCAGTACAACCGCTGAGCAGGCTATCCATGTCATCCTTTGGGATGCAGACGGCGACGAGCTCGAGGTGCTTTAGTCGTGGTAGAAATAGAGCAGGCGCGTCACTAGGGGGGGAGGAAATGGCAGTTCATGAACTTAGCGAGGCGCAGCGTGGGCGCGAAGTGGAGCGCGGACATTGGCAGCGAGCGCATATGCCCATCATTAAAACTGAGCTTCTCGAGCTGATCTATGGCAGGGACTCGGAACCACTCGTCAAGCTTGGCTCGGTCCTTGCCATTGGAACGGAACTTGCCCTTTATAAGGCCTCTGATTGGGCCATGGTGACTGCCAAGGATCTGGGAGAACACATCCAAGCTTTTGCGATAGCCATGGCAGAGCTCGTGGGCGTCGAGGAGGCCGACAGGAGTGAGGAGCCATAGGGGCATGACCGCCGGGAAAGGGTGGCTGTCCTCGCCCCATATTTTTTTGGGAGGAGGGATATGATGACTCTCAACATATCATCGGGGAGGTTGCTGATGAAGTCTGGGCCTGCTGGAGTTGCTTGCGATTCTTTCTCGACCCGCCTCCGCTTGTTGGCAGCCTTGTTCTCCACCTCGTCAGCGGCGACGGAAACGTCTGTCTCCATATTCACGCCGTGCTCTGGTGCTTCAGCAGCCCCAGCGTCGCCACTCCCTCCAATGGGGCGCTTCGGCGGCATCCTCATACACTGACGGCTTTGAGGACTGAGAGCGGCATTGAGGATGCGGGCAGAGAGAGAGAGAGAGGATTGTGTGTGTGGAGATGATGGGGGGGGGGGGGTTGCGGCCGCTCGGCCGTGCCATTAATACAGACCAGTGGGAGCGAGGCGGGCGGCGGTCCAAGGCTATCTCGCTTCCCGGTGAGAACAACTGCTTAATCATGAATGAAATCTATGCTTAATTACTGAATTTTAGTTGTAAAAATTAGATAGTGCTAGTGATTTTTAGCTGCATATTTTGACAAATCGCAGTGTCTATTGGCTTAGCGCCGTAGTCTGGCTTTAATTTGCATACCGTATTCAATCTGAACTGTTTGCGTTGAAGAGATGCACAAATCCTGCGTTGAACAGCTCGCACGCTTCCCGATGAGCCTGCGCACCGGACGGCGCTCGCACGCCTCCCATTCAGTCAAGCAGCTGTCCGCACGGCACCTCCTATAGCCATTAAAACCAAGACACATGGCGTCACGTGAATGGTTAACAGAACACACATGATTTGAATTATACAAACGTTTGAGATATTAAAGTGGCAGCTATTTTTTCAAAATGCCTTTGTTGGCTGTTATTCGAGTGCGCCTTCTCTCAAAATGGACACGAAAAATACCACAACATGTTGGGTGCCATTCCATGATAGCATGCCAAGTTTCATGCATTTTAGACGAGTTTTGAATTTACTAGAATTTAAAAACAAAGTATCTCAACGTTTTGCCGACAATCAACAGTGCCCTGGTGTTTGAAATTCATTCCCATCTCTTGCATGGGACCTAAGCATGCACCCAAGGACACAGATTTTATTTTCCAACCAATTTATATGCATTGGAGCATGTGCATGTAGTTCAAATTTGAATTATGCACATAAAATGCCTAGGAAACCCAGTTAATGTATAAAAATGTCCAAACGAACCCCGAAAAATTCCAAAATTTAACACAACACTCCTGTTGTTCTATGTTGACACTAGAATTTTTTTGAAAGCAATAAGAGGCAACAGATATCGTTTCATCCCCAAAGGTGGCACGTTCCCTACCGAAACCATCAGGCTTGTTGTGAGAAGCTTATACCCAAACCTGCCCCAAATGGGATAAATTTTTTATCATGGCATGTTGATGCCGCTCCATGATAGCATGCCAAGTTTCATGAATTTCAGATGAGTTTTGGATTTACTAGAATTTCAAAAACCAGGTATCTCAATGTTTGCGGCCGAGTGATGGTGGCAGGGTGTTTGAAATTCATTCACATTTCTTGCATGGGACCTAAGCATGCACCCAAGGACACAGATTTGATTTTTCAACCAATTTATATGCACCGGAGCATGTGCATGTAGTTCAAATTTGAATTATGCACATAAAATGCCTAGAAAACCCAGTTAATGTATAAAAATGTCCAAACGAACCCCGAAAAATTCCAAAATTTAACACAACACTCATGTTGTTCTATGTTGACACTAGAATTTTTTTGAAAGCAATAAGAGGCAATGGATATCGTTTCGGCCCCAAAGGTGCCACGTTCCCTACTGAAACCATCAGGCTTGTTGTGAGAAGCTCTGGTCTGTGAGAAGCTTATACCCAAACCTGCCCCAAATGGGATAATTTTTTTACCATGGCATGTTGGATGCCGCTCCATGATAGCATGCCGAGTTTCATGAATTTCAGATGTGTTTTGGATTTACTAGAATTTAAAAACCAGGTATCTCAATGTTTGCGGCCGAGTGACGGTGGCAGGGTGTTTGACATTCATTCCCATTTCTTGCATGGGACCTAAGCATGCAACCAAGGACACATATTTGAATTTTCAACCAATTTATATGCATTAGAGCATGTGCCTGTAGTTCAATTTTGAATTATGCATATAAATCCATAGAAAACTCAGTTAATGAATAAAAATGTCCAAACGAGCCCCAAAAATTCCAAAAATTGACACAACACTCATGTTGTTCTATGCTGACACTAGAAAAAAATTCAAATCAAGAAGAGGCAATGGATATCGTTTCATCCAGAAAGGTGAAACGTTCCCTACCGTAACCATGAGGCTTGTTGTGAGAAGCTCTGGTTTGTGAGAAGGTTATATACCCCAACCTGCCCCAAATGGGACAATATTTTTACCACTACATGTTGATGCTGTTCCATGCTAGCATGTCAAGTTTCATACATTTCAGACTCATTTTCGATTTACTAGAATTTAAAAACCATGTATCTCAATGTTAGCGGCCGAGCGACGGTGGTAAGGTGTTTGACATTCATTCTCATTTCTTGCATGGGACTTAAGCATGTAACCAAGGACACACATTCCAATTTTGAACCAATTTATATGCACTGGAGCATGTGCATGTAGTTCAAATTTGAATTATGAACATGGATACATACAAAACTCAGTTAATGTATAAAAATGTCCAAACGAACCCCCAAAAATCCCAAAAATTGACACAACACTCCCGTTGTTCTATGTTGACACCCGGAAAAAAATTGAAAGGGTGAAGAGGCGACGAATATCGTTTTGTCGACTGATAACCCACAAGTATAGGGGATTGTTTGTAGCCTTTTTTGATAAATAAGAGTGTCGAAACTAAAGAGGAGCTTGTCGGATCACGGGTTCCGGCAAAACCCTCAAGGTTCGAACACTGGGGTGCGCGCGGAGATTTCCTCCCTACCGTTCCACGCCCTAGCTCGCTAAGATCTCGCGGACGAACTCGACGAACTCACAGCACAAAGGACACAAGATTTATACTGGTTTGGGCCACCGTTGTGGTGTAATACCCTACTCCAGTGTGGTGGTGGTGGATTGCCTCTTGGCTTGATGTTGAACAGTACAAGGGGAAGAACAGCCTCCTGAGGTTGAGGTGTTCTTGTGCTTGACGAACTTGTGTGGGTGAGATGCCTCTCAATGAGTTATCAGATGCCCTCTACTGTGGTGGCTAGTTCTACTTATATAGGCCCTGGTCCTCTCCCCAAATATTGAGCGGGAAGGAAGCCAACAACGGCCAATTTGAAAGGGGACAACTAGTACAGCTTATCCTGACAAAAGCGGTCTTCGCCTGCGAAAGGCTCTGGTGGTGACGCCATCTTGGGCTCCATGGTGACCTCCGTCCTGCCGTCCTACTGGTCTTGGTCTCGTTGCACTGATATGGAAACCTTTGCTTGATGCCTCGGTACTCTGCGCCTGCGCTTGCCTCCTTAGCACCAAAGAGGAAAACAGGACACTGCGCGCGCTGGCACCCGCCTGATCTTGGTCGTCATGGCTCACGTCACGAGAGCCTCGCGAGGTTTGCCCTGCCTTGATTTCTCCGCTCCTCGCGAGGCAGCCTGGTGAGGCCGCTCCTGAGGAGGTCTTGTGTCGTCCGCCCCGCGAGGCTTGGCCCCTCGCGAGGGTCTTGAATGTCTCGTTGATGAAGATGGGTTGTACAGGCCTGCTAGCATAGCCACACCATGGGCCGCAGGCAGGCAAGTCTGGGGACCCCCATTCCCAGAACGCCGACAGTAGCCCCCGGGCCCAAGGTGTGCTCGGGCTTGGCTTCGAGGCGAAGCCAAAGGTCAAGCGCGGAGCGCCGCAGGCCCCAAAAGCCTGCGGCCTTGGTCGACGCGTGGCGGTTGATTGGACGTGGGCGTCTCTGCTTCCCCACGCTGCCTCGGCAACTGCTCGACTTGACAAGTCCCTGCGACATGCAAGGAAAACCATCATTACCAGTGATCGTGGGAGGCGCCGGTTGGCCTTCTTTCGCTATAAATGGGGAGGGGGGCAGACCCCCCGTCACCCATCTCTTCCTTGTTCGCTTGCTTCTTTCTCCTTGCTCCTCTGCCAGCAGCAATGGCGCCGTCGAAGAGGTTCTCCGCCGCGGAGAAGGGCAAGGCCCCTCGGGAGGGGCCCGGCTCCCCGGCGCCCAAGCGTGGACGTGGCTGTCCCCGCAAGCACGCCGCGACCCCCGCCGTGGCCCCCGGCTCCCGGGATGGCGCCGCTGCGCGTGGCAGGAGTTGCTCTGGTCGCGGCAGCCCCGTCGACGAAAGGAGACGCGCCGTGGTTGCGCGGCCTCCCTGGCCGCGGTTCCACGCATCAGAGGTGCTGCCGGAGTTCGTTGTCTGGTCGGAGGATCCGGCCTGCAGCTGGCTCCAGCTTCCCCGCTTCTTTGCCGACGAGCTGCCGGCCTTCGGTCCAGGTGGGCTCTGGCTACAGGTAGACGGTTGCTGCAGCCGGGCTTCTTGGGTCGCGGCCGAGGTCTCCGTCACGGGCAACATAGCTCTGGCCCGCGGTTGGCAGACGTTCGCCCGCACGCGCGGCCTGGGCAGGCGGTGCACCCTCCACTTCAGGTTTGACGGTGACGCGACCCTCTACGTGAGGGTGTTCGGGGAAGATGGTCGCCGCGCCGGATGCTGCCCCGAGGTGAACGACAGCGAGGAGGTGCTCGGCCTTGGCGATGGTCGGGACGAGGAGGAGGGTGAGCCCGCTAGCCGCGCCTCGTCCGGCTAAGATGGCTCCTCTCTTGGCGACAGTTCCAGCAGTGGCGGCTACGACCAGCCACCACGCCGCCGCACCCGCTTTGAAGGTGGTAGCGGGTCATCTCATCGCCGCACATCCGTGAAGCGCGAGGAGGGGTCCGACTGAGCTCGGGACGCCGCCAAGGGCATGCCCTCAGGGACAGCTGCAGGGGCGAGTGCCGCTTTTGTTTTGTTCCTCTTTTCCTTCCTGCATCAAAATGAAACTAGTATGGGCCCGGAGGGGCGTTTATCGAACCATGACTTCTTAATCATGTATGCTACGCTTGTTGTTTCCGTGCTGTGTTGTTATTTTGTGCAGAGATAACTTAGCTTGGTGCGCTCGGGGCGGCCTCGTCTTTACGAGGCATTTGTTTCCTCGTGCCTGTCTTGACCTAGTGGTCTGTGATTGCTCAGGAACTGCAAAAAATTCGTTAGGAAGCTTGCTAGGAGATTTGTCGTTCACCCCAGCCTTGACCCGGCGCTTCATATCGCGGTACTCGAGGGGCACGGATTAGGAGAGATGCACCAGCTTGCGGGCTCGAACGAGGGTGGCTCGCGAGAAGGCAGAGAGAAGGAAAAACGCTCGCGAGGGCACCTGCCTAGCCCCCTCGTGAGGTATGCGAGAGAGAGAACACAAGTGAACCAGAGTCGGAAAAGGCGGCAAAAGGCGAAGGAACCGAATCGGCAAGGAACACCGGAAGCAAACTTCGATTAAGAGAAGGCGAGCCAACTACGGAAAGCAAATGAAAAGCCGCGTCCGGCACCTAATCTAGTCTTCAAGTCTTCTCACCAGCGCGGAGCTAAGTGCCGCCACTAGGCGTGGGAGGGAGCCCCCGAGGCCCGAGGGCGGTACTCCTGAGACTCCAGGGCGTGTACAGCCCGACTCATTATTACGTGAGAGTGTCACGGGCGGTGATTCTTCACAGGCACCGGGCCTTCTTCACAGGCACTGGGCCTTTCTTCACAGGCACTGGGCCTTGCTTCATGGGTAGAACTTCTGGAGGTGCTGGATGTTCCAGGTGTTCTAGATGGGTACCCCGTCCTGTGTCTCCAGGCGCGCGGCGCCAGGCCTGGAGACATGGACGACCCTGAACGGGCCCTCCCACATAGGTGAGAGCTTGTGCAGCCCTTCCCTGGAGAGGACCCGCCTCAGGATGAGGTCGCCCGCCTCGAGCGTCCTGGAGCGGATGTTGCGGCAGTGATATCGCCGCAGCGCCTACTGGTACCTTGCCGCCCTCACTGCAGCTTCGCGACGACACTCCTCCCCCAGCACGAGGTCCATCGCTCGCGTGGCGTCCTGCTGTGTTTCATCAAACGCCAGGACCCGTGCGGAGCGATGCTTGACCTCGTGAGGAAGGACCGCTTCGGCTCCGTAGACAAGGAAGAATGGGGTCTCGCCCATTGGCTTGGTGGCGGTGGTGCGGATGGACCACATCACGGACTGGAGCTCGTCGTGCCAGCCCCTTCCACAGGCCTCGAGCTTCTTCTTGAAGGTCCTGGTCTTGAGGCCCCTCAGGACCTCTGCGTTGGCGCGTTCGGCCTGACCATTGCTCCTGGGGTGCGCCACCGAAGCATAGCAAATCTGCGTTCCAAGGTTAGCACAGTAGGTTTTGAAGAGGTTACTAGTGAATTGCGAGCCGTTATCTGTGATGATGCGGTTGGAAACCCCGAAGCGGCTCACGAGGCCCTTGATGAACTTGACAGCAGAGCCAGCTAGGTGGTGCGGACGGCTTCCACTTCCGCCCACTTGGTGAACTTGTCGATGGCGACGTAGAGGTAGCGGTAGCCCCCAGGCGCTCGAGGGAACGGGCCCAAGATGTCCAGCCCCCAGACCGCGAATGGCCACGTGAGTGGGATGGTATGGAGGCCTTGAGCCGACTGATGGATCTGCTTGGTGTGGAACTGGCAGGCTTCGCAGGACTTCATCAGCTCAGCTGCGTCGTTGAGCGCGATGGGCCAGTAGAACCCACTGCGGAATACTTTGCCGACGAGGGTCCGTGATGACGAGTGGTGCCCGCAGTCTCCGCCGTGTATGTCAACTAGCAACTCCTTCTCCTGGTCCCTAGAAATGCAGCGTAGAGAAACGTCATTTGGCCGCTTCCTGTACAACTCACCGTCCTGGATGCAGTACGCCGTGGCTTGCCGGGCCACGCGCTCTGCGTCCTCCTCCTTCTCCGGCAGCGCCCCTTGCATCAGATATTCCTTGAATTCCTTGGTCCAGCATCCGTCCTGGGCTCAAGCGCCAAGACCAGGCGAGCTCCTAAGGTCAGGCCACAGGCTGGGGCTCCTAGGGCAGGCGGCTGTGGGAGCTCCTCCAGAGGTTGAGTTGTGCTTGAAAGTGGTGGCATTGCCGACGGCTCGAAGAGCCGCTCCTCGAAGACGCCGGGCTCTTTGGGCTGCCATTTGGACGCCCTCCTGGCGATGTCGTCGGCTTCCTTGTTGGTGCCACGGGGCACATGCTGCAACTCCAGGCCCAGAAACCGCTTTTCCATCTTACGCACTTCCGCGAGGTATGCCTCCATGTGCTCGTCCTTTGGCTCGTACACCTTGTTGGACAAATTGACGAGGAGCTGCGAGTCACCCCTAAAGGTGAGGCGCTTCACCCCCAGAGCTGCGGCGGCCTTCAAGCCGGCTATGAGGCCTTCATATTCTGCGATGTTGTTGGATACCTTCTCGCCCTGCTGAAAGCAGAGCTGCACAGCGTAGTAGAGCTTGTCCTGAGTGGGCGAGATGAGTACCGCTCCAGCCCCCGCGCCCTGATGCTTGAAGGCGCCATCGAAATACATGACCCAACTGTCTGGCACCTCGCTTCCTGGTGAGGTGGACCGGTCTTTGCCTACTTCAAGTGTCGGGGTGTCCGTCCATTCTGCCACAAAATCAGCGAGCGCGGCTCCCTTAATTACCCTGGTAGTGCTGAACTCCAACTGGAATGCCTGCAGCTCGATGTTCCACTCAGCGACCCTTCTAGCAGAGTTGGGGCTCCTGAGCACCCTCTCCAATGGGTAGGCTGAGATGACCTTGATGGGGTGACCCTGGAAGTAGTGCCGCAACTTGCGTGAGGCCACCAGGAGCGCGAGCAGGAGCTTCTGAGGCATTGGGTACCGCGCCCTCGCGTCCCGCAACACTGTGCTGACGAAGTACACTGGGTGTTCGACGAAGGCCGGCGTGTTGGCGAGGCTCGTGTCTTGCGGAAGTTGGGGCATCTCCTGAGGCGGTGGGACTCCTGTCGCCTGATCGCTTGCGGGAATCTCAGTGACGTCGTCCTACCGAGCTTGGTCTTCTGTTGACACTGCTAAGGCTCTTGCGGCGCCTTCCTGATCTTGCATCATTTCAGCTGTAGCTTGGCGCAGCGCGCCCTTGGCTTGGTGCTCCTCCCGAACCGCCACCAGCGTTGCGCTGGCGGAGTACGGGGTAGCGGCAAGGTAGAGTACTAGGGCTCGAGAGGTCGTGGCGCCACCATCACCGGAGGGCTGGTCAGGTATTTCTTGAGGTCTTGAAAAACTCAGTCGGCCTCCTAGGTCCATTCCAATGGGCCCTTCTTCTTCGTCAGCTTGAAGAAGGGTAGGGCGTGCTCTCCTAGCTTGGAGATGAAACCTCCCAACGCAGTTACCCGTCCAGCCAGCTTCTGCATTTCCTTAAGGGTCTGCGGTGGCCTCATGTCCTCAATGGCCTTGATCTTCTCTGGGTTCGCCTCGATCCCTCTGTGGGACAGGAGGAAGCCCAGTAGCTTGCCGGAAGGGACACCGAACACGCACTTCTCCGGGTTAAGCGGCAAGTTCACCTGGCGCAGTCTCGCGAAGGTCTCCTCCAGGTCTTGAATCAAGGTCCTTGCCTCCCGAGACTTTACCACAATGTCGTCGACGTAGGCCTCCGTGTTTCTCCCGAGCTTCCGCCCCTAAGGCGATGTGCATCAGCCGCTGAAAGGTTGCGCCCGCGTTGCGCAGTCCGAAGGGCATGCAGTTGTAGCAGTACACCCCGCACGGGGTCAGGAAGGTTGTCTTCTCTACATCTTCTACCGCCATCTTGATCTGGTGATACCCTGAGAACGCATCCAGGAAGCACAGCAGGTCGCACTCGACGGTGGAGTCGACGATCTGATCAATGCGCGGGAGCGGGAACGGATCTTGGGGGCAGGCCTTGTTGAGGTTGGTGAAGTCGACGCACATTCGCTCCTTTCCGCCTTTCTTCTGCACTACGACGGGGTTCGCCAGCCATTTGGGGTATCGAACCTCGCGAATGGCGCCCGCCTCCTCCAACTTGTGGGTCTCTTGGACGATGAAGGCCTGCTTCTCCGTGGACTGCCGTCTCGCCCGTTGCTTCACAGGGCGCACATTGGGGCATACCCTTAAATGATGCTGAATCACCTCTCTCGGGACTCCCACCAGCTGATTGGGTTCCCATGCGAATATATCCTTGTTTGCGCGCAAGAACTTCACCAATGCTTCCTCTTGGCTTGGGTCGAGGCCGGCACCTATGGTAAAGGTGGCTCCTGAGGACCCGTCCTCGTTGACTGGCACCTGCTTGGTTTCCGCCTTGTCTTGTGTGAACAACTGCTTCTTCTTGGTTGGTGCGGCTCCCTTGGGCTCGGAGGTGCCCGCGTCGGCAGGTTGCGCCGCTGCAGCAGTCTTGAGGGCAAGCTTGAGCGCCGCCAAGGCCTCCTTGGCGTCCCCCTTGACAGTGAGGACGCCTTTGCTTCCAGGCATCTTCATGAGGTTGTAGGCCGGATGAGTCGCTGCCATGAACTGGGCCAGAGCTGGGTACCCGAGAATGGCGTTGTACGGGAGGCCGATGCGGGCGATGTCGAAGTCGACCAGCTCAGTGCGGTAGTTGTCGCGCGTGCCGAAGGTGACGGGGAGGTGGATCTACCCCAGGGAGCGGGCGGTACCGCCACCAACTCCTGAGAAAGGCTTGCTGAGGCTAAGCCGCTTGAGCGGCACGTGAAGAAGGCTAAAGGCCTCCACGGAGAGCAAGTTGAGGCCGGCGCCGCCGTCGATGAGGGTCTTGGTGACAGCCACATTGCAGATGGTGGGCCTGCAGAGCATCGGAAACATGTCCGAGCCAGTGGTGGTGACGGGGTGGTCCTCTGAGCTGAAGGTGAGGTCGGCCTCAGGCGCAGCCCAGCCCGGCGGAGCCCCCGAGCGCTTGGAAGCAGCACCAATCTGGCGGAGGAACAGCTTGACGTGGCGATCTGAAGGCGGCGCTTGAGAGCCGCCAAGCAGGGCCGCGACCGCGTGGTGCGCCGATGCCACGTAGCGGACAGTGAAGAGGTCGCGGAGTTCCTCCCAGGATGCCACCGGGATCCAGGGAGGTTGAGCAGCCAGGCGCGTGGCTCGCCGGCGAGGGCCATGGGGAGCCAGTATGACCTTGTCGTCGCCCCCGGCCTCCTCGTATGCCAGCAGGAAAGCTGACGGGTCCGTCGCGCCGTTGTAGCGCGGCGGCATCTCCGGCTTGAACTTGGGCGGCCAACGCACCTGCCGCAGGGCGGGGGCAAGGGCTCGGAGCCCCCTGGCCCCGTCGTCAGCGCCGGCCGTTGGAGTCGGTGCGGGGTGCCTACCATGAGGGCAAAGCACGGTGGCGGCGGAGCGTAGATCGGCGGAGAGGAGCTACGCTGCACCCCTACCTGGCGCGCCAAATTTCGGATCGCGGGTTCCGGCAAAACCCTCAAGGTTCGAACACTGGGGTGCGCGTGGAGATTTCCTCCCTACCGTTCCACGCCCTAGCTCGCTAAGATCTCGCGGACGAACTCGACGAACTCACAGCACAAAGGACACAAGATTTATACTGGTTCGGGCCACCGTTATGGTGTAATACCCTACTCCAGTGTGGTGGTGGTGGATTGCCTCTTGGCTTGATGTTGAACAGTACAAGGGGAAGAACAACCTCCTGAGGTTGAGGTGTTCTTGTGCTTGACGAACTTGTGTGGGTGAGATGCCTCTCAATGAGTTATCAGATGCCCTCTACTGTGGTGGCTAGTTCTACTTATATAGGCCCTGGTCCTCTCCCCAAATATTGAGCGGGAAGGGATCCAACAACGGCCCATTTGAAAGGGGACAGCTAGTACAACTTATCCTGACAAAAGCGGTCTTCGCCTGCGAAAGGCTCTGGTGGTGACGCCGTCTTGGGCTCCATGGTGACCTCCGTCCTGCCGTCCTGCTAGTCTTGGTCTCGTTGCACTGATATGGAAACCTTTGCTTGATGCCTTTGTACTCTGCGCCTGCGCTTGCCTCCTTAGCACCAAAGAGGAAGCAGGAGACTACGCGCGCTGGCGCCCGCTTGGCGCCCGCCTGATCTTGGTCATCATGGCTCACGTCACGAGATCCTCGCGAGGTTTTCCCTGCCTTGATTTCTCCGCTCCTCGCGAGGCAGCCTGGTGAGGCCGCTCCTGAGGAGGTCTTGTGTCGTCCGCCCCGCGAGGCTTGGCCCCTCGCGAGGGTCTTGAATGTCTCGTTGATGAAGATGGGCCGTACAGGCCTGCTAGCATAGCCACGCCGTGGGCCGCATGCAGGCAAGTCTGGGGACCCCCGTTCCCAGAACGCCGACAGAGCTAAAGGTAGAACAAATATTCCCTCAAGTTCTATCGACCACCGATATAACTCTAGGCACGCTATACCTAGAACAAGTATGAAAATAGAAGTACTTTGTAGGTGTGATAGGATAGGTTTGCAAGATAATAAAGAGCACGTAAATAAAATCTAGGGGCTGTTTAGATAAAGACACAACTAAGTTAGTTTTAGCAGGGAGCTTTTGTCAACAAGAAAGTTATTTGCCCCTAGGCAATCGATAATAAGTACCGGTAATCATTCTTGTAATTTTATATGAGGGAGAGGCATGAGCTAACATACTTTCTCTACTTGGATCATATGCACTTATGATTGGACCCCTAGCAAGCATCCGCAACTACTAAATATCATTAAGGTCGTGAAACCCAACCATAGCATTAAGTATCAAGTCCTCTTTACTCCCATACGCCATAACCCACTTATCCGCGTTCGGGCTGCTGTCATCCCCCGCAACACTGACAATAAGTAAACCATGAACATGTTGCAACACCCTACAGCAGGGGCCCCTCACGTTTGCGCGAGACGGAGGGCACTGTAGGACAGCACCATAAATAAAATATACAATCATACCAACCAAGATCATGATTAACCCATAGGATAAAACAGATCTACTCAAACATCATAGGATAACCATAGATCATTGGGAAATAATATATGGAGTTGAGCACCATGTTTAAGTAGAGAGTACAGCGGGGGGAAGAGGTGTTACACCGCTGCATAGAGGAAGAGAAAGTTGGTGTTGACGGTAGCAAGATTGTTGATGTAGATCACTGTCCTGATCGTTGCCCCGGTGGCATTCCGGTGCCACCGGAAGCGAGGGCGAGAGAGCCCCTCTACTTCCTCTTCATCCTTGGCCTCCCCACTAGATGGGGAGGAGAGTTCCCCCTCTGGTCCTTGGTCTCCATGCATCAGAGGGCCGGGAGCCCCTCCGAGGTTGGATCTCCCTTTCTGTTCTTTTCTGTTTCGCGTTTCCCTGATCTGGCCGAAAACCGTTACTTATATTCCCGGAGATCCGTAACTCTGATTGCGCTGAGATTTTAACATGATTTTTTTTTCCGGATATAAGCTTCCTTGCACCCGAAGTAGATCTCCAACCGACGTTCGAGTAGGGCACAACCCACCACGGCACGCATGGCTCCGGGACCGCGCCCTGGTGGGTTGTGCCCACCACGGGCCTCCGTTTGCGGTGATTCCAACTCCCCAAAATCACAAATATTCCAAAATAATTCTCCGTGAAATTTTATTGCATTTGGACTTCGTTTGATATGGATATTCTGCGATACAAAAAACATGCAGAAAACAGGAACTGGCACTGGGCACTGGATCAATAGGTTAGTCCAATAATTCATATAAAAAGTTGCCAAAAGTATGTAAAAGTTGTATAATATTGGCATGAAGCAATAAAAAATTATAGAAACGACGGAGATGTATCAGCATCTCCAAGCTTAATTCCTGCTCGTCCTCAAGCAGGTAAATGATAAAAAATAATAATATTTGATGTGGAATGCTACCTAGCATAAAGTTGATCATATATCTAATCATGGCATGAGTATTAAGACATAAGTGACTCAAAGCAATAGTCTATAATTTGACATAAAGACATCAATACTCAGGCATTCCAACAAACAATCATGTCTTTCAAAATATCAATGCTAAAGAAAACTATCCCTACAAAATCATATAGTCTTGTCATGCTCTGTCTTCTTAACACAAAGTATTTATCATGCACAACCCCGATGACAAGCCGAGCAATTGGTTCATAGTTTTTAACGCGCTTAAGCTTTTTCAACCCTCACGCAATACATGAGCGCAAGCCATGGATATAGCACTACGGGTGGAATAGAGTATGATGATAGGGGTAAATATAAAGAAGACAAAAAAGTAAGAAAGTCTCACATTGACGCGGCTAACCAACGGGCTATGGAGATGCCCATCAATTGATATCAATGCGAGGAGTAGGGATTGCCATGCAACGAATGCACCAAGAGCTATTAGTGTATGAAAGCTCTATATGAAAACCAAGTGGGCGTGCATCTAATCCTATAATGAAAAATTCCCACTAGTATATGAAAGTGACAACATAGGAGACTCTCCATATGAAAAACATGGTGCTACTTTGAAGCACAAGTGTGGTAAAGGATACTAACAATGCCCCTTCTCTCTTTGTTTATTTTTTCTTTTTCTTTCCTTTTTTCTTCTTCTTTTTTTCCTTTTTTTCTCTCATTGTCCGGAGTCTCATCCCGACTTGTGGGGGAATCATAGTCTCCATCATCCTTTCCTCACTGGGGCACTGCTCTAAAAATGAATAATGATGATCATCACACTTCTATTTACTTATAACTCAAAAGAAATAAAAATTACAACTCGATACCTATGCCAAAATATGACTCTATATGAATGCCTCTGGCAATGTACCAGGATGTGCAATGATCTAGCATAACATGTATGAAAAAAATGATGAACGGTGGCTGAGCCACAACTACTATGTCAGCTATATGATCATGCAAAGCAATATGACAATGAATGCTCAAGTCATCAAACGGAAGTGGTGGAAGTTGCATGGCAATATATCTCGGAATGGCCATGGAAAAGCCATAATAGGTAGGTATGGTGGCTGTTTTGAGGAAGATATAATAAGGCTTATGTGTGACAGAGCGTATCATATCACGGGGTTTGGATGCACCTGCGAAGTTTGCACCACGTCTTGATGTGAGAAAGGGCAATGCACGGTACCTTAGAGGCTAGCAAATTGCGAAAAGGTAAGAGTGCGTATAATCCATGGACTCACATTAGTCATAAAGAACTCAGATACTTATTGCAAAAGTTTATTAGCCCTCGAAGCAAAGTACTACTACGCATGCCCCTAGGGGGATAGATTGGTAGGAAAAGACCATCGCTCGTCCCCGACCACCACTCATAAGGAAGACAATCAATAATAAATCACGCTCCAACTTCATAGCATAATGAGAGACTATACGTGCATGCTTCGGGAATCACAAACCTTAACACCAATATTCTTACTAACCACAACCGTTTACTAGTACCTCCCACATATTATCATCTCTATATCGCAAAACTATTGCAAGGAATCAAACATATCATATTCAGTGATCCATAAGTTTTATGTAGGATTCTATGACTAACCATGCAATTGACTAATTCCTTGTGACTCCCTAAATAGATATAAGTGAAGCATGAGAGTTTAATTCTTTCTACAAAAGACCATGCACTAACTAATATAAGTGAGGCAAAAGAGCATTCTTCAAACAACGGTTTTCTATGTGAAGAGAAACAGGCAATCCAAACTTCAAATGATATAAGTGAAGCACATGAAGCATTCTATAAAGCCATACTCAAAAGATATAAGTGAACTGCAATGAGCATTCTATAAATCAACCATGGACTATCTCATACCATCATGGTGCATAAAGGAAAAAATGAAAACTAAACACAAAAGACGCTCCAAGATTTGCACATATCATGTGAACAAAACGAATCCGAAAACATACCGATACTTGTTGAAGAAAGATGGGATGCCTTCCGGGGCATCCCCAAGCTTAGACGCTTGAGTCTCCTTGAATATTTACTTGGGGTGCCTTGGGCATCCCCAAGCTTGAGCTCTTGCCTCTCCTCCTTCTCCTCACATCGAGACCTCCTCGATCTTCGAACACTTCATCCACACAAAACTTAACCAAACTTTTAGTGGCGGGGTTAGTGAATATGGCAATTAAATCCCATCATGTACTGCTGTAACATTATTGTATAATTATAAACAAACATTACCCACTGTATGCTATCACAATTCTATGGCCCCAAGTCAAAGAGGCTTCAACATGAATTCAAACAAACGCAAATAATGAAGCTATAACAGCAATCTGTGAAAACAGGATAGTCTGTAAAGATTTGAACATCCACCGTACTTCTGAAACTCAAAAAATTCTGAAAAAATTAGGAAAAATAAAAAAAATTGTATATAAAGACAGTGCAAAAAAGTTTCAGAACCGTTTGATGTTCCAGTAAAAAATGTAAAATCGCGCACTACAGCCAAACTTTCTGTTTTGCACCGCACAAACCAACAAGCAATCTAATCGTCCTAAAGGCAAATATTGGCACATTATTTTTATAATACAATGGAATTGTACAAGGGTATAATTATTTTTGTGAGAATCTTCATGAAAAATTCTACATTGTTTCCATGAGCATGACCACATGTGTTCAAGGTCGACCCTCACTTCTTCATTTTTTTTGAACAGTGACGACAGTGGGAGAGGCTCCCACTGACTTTGTATTACTCACACCAAAACAATTACATCATTACAAGTGAGGGGTATTCGATGGCCCCATTCAGACCAAGCAAGAAAAAGAGTGTATCTAAGTTACAGGTTTTGTATATAAGAGTCTGGGAAGAGGCGAAGCTCTTCTTTACAGTTGTGCACAAGCAGACTTAGTAGGTTTTTGAATCTATCTAGCTATGCCGCGAAGGAGTGAGGCACCCCTCTGAAATACTCATTGTTCCTCTCCTTCCAAATGCTCCATGCAGCCAGCAAGAAAATATCCATGAACAACGGCTGACTCCACTGATTTCTACCAGCATCCAACAAAGATACCCTATTAACCACATTCGGCCAAAACAACCCCACTCTGGCCCAACATCGCTGGCTAAACGGGCATGAGAAAAAGAGGTGTTCAACCGTTTCCTCCGGCGGGTTTTGGCACAGCATGCATGCATAATTGTTGTCCACAACAGTATAGTGTCTCCGTTTCAACATGTTCCTTGTGTTTAGACGGTCTACCAGCAACAGCCAGCCAAATAGCTTGAATTTGATGGGGCTCTTGGCTTTCCAAAGCCACAGAAAGGCCTCATTGGCTATCGTTTCCCTGAAGCAGTGGTTGTAGTATTTGCTGGCCGAGAACTTTCCTCCAAGGGTACAAACCCAAGAATCAGCGGAATCCCTCTCCGGCACAACATGCCTGGATCGTTGCTGAATTTCTCTGACCTCCTCTCTTGCTTGGGTAGACAGAGGTAGATGGAAAAGCATAGCGGGGTCAGTAGCCGCCAGAACAGTTCCCACCGACTCATCCTCGTTTGTGCAAAAGGAAAAGGCATGGGGGAAGACCTCGGAGAGTGGTGCATTATGATCATGTTCAACCCAGACATCCTTCCAAAACAAAGCTGAAGATCCGTCCCCAATCGCAACCTGAATGATGCCACGAAACACGTTACTGGGCTGCATGATATCACGCCACCAGAAGGAGCCGATCGGGTCTACTGCATGCGGCACTCGACCCACATAGTAAGTGTCCCATATTAGAGTCACCCACGGGACATCGTGATGATTGTAGAACTTGAAAAGGTGTTTGAGGAGGAGTGCGACATTCTGCGTTTTGATATCAATCACCCCAAGACCACCGTTGCGCTCCGGTCTATAGACCAACTCCCAAGCAGCCAAAGAATTATTTTTAACTCCCGTCTCTGTGTTTTTGGCCCACAAACAGTATCTATGCAGCTTGTCAATGTGTTCAATCACCTTTGGGTGCAGCTTAAGTGTACACATGGCATAGATCAACATCGAAGTAATGGTAGAGTTTACCAGAGTGAGCTTGGCACCAGCTGAAAGCAAGAAGAGGGCCGTGGACAGCTTTCTCTTGACTGCACAAACCATTGGCATGAGCTCAAGCAGAGTTGGTTTCATCGTTCCCAAGGGAAGACCCAGGTATGTGAAGGGTAGGGATCCGACCGTACAGCCAAAAATGTGCGCTAGGGCAGAAGCTTGTTGCAAGCCAAGATTGATGGGAATCAACGTGGACTTGTGGAAGTTAATCTTCAGACCAACAGAGTGATACGTCCATTTTGCATCATGCTTTTATATCGATATTTATTGCAATATGGGCTGTTATTACACGTTATGTCACAATACTTATGCCTATTCTCTCTTATTTTACAAGGTTTACATAAGGAGGGAGAATGCCGGCAGCTGGAATTCTGGGCTGGAAAAGGAGCAAATATTAGAGACCTATTCTGCACAACTCCAAAAGTCCTGAAACTCCACGAAAGTTATTTCTGGAAATAATAAAAAATATTGAGCGGAAGAAGTACGTCAGAGGGGGCCGCACCTGGCCACGAGGGTGGGGGGCGCGCCCTACCCCCAGGGCGCGCCCCCTGCCTCATGGGCCCCCTGTTGGCTCTCCGGTGGCCATCTTCTGCTATATGAAGTCTTTCATCGAGGAAAAAATGATAAGCAACCTTTCGGGACGAGACTCCGCCGCCACGAGGCGGAACCTTGGCGGAACCAATCTAGGGCTCCGGCAGAGCTGTTCTGCCGGGGGCACTTCCGTCCGGGAGGGGGAAATCATCGCCATCATCATCACCAACGCTCCTCTCATCGGGAGAGGGCAATATCCATCAACATCTTCACCAGCACCATCTCCTCTCAAAACCCTAGTTCATCTCTTGTATCCAATTCTTGTCTCCAAGTCCGGGATTGGTACTAGTAGGTTGCTAGTAGTGTTGATTACTCCTTGTAGTTGATGCTAGTTGGTTTATTTGGTGGAAGATCATATGTTTAGATCCTATATGCATATTAATACCCCTCTGATTATGAACATGAATATGCTTTGTGAGTAGTTACGTTTGTTCCCGAGGACATGGGAGAAGTCTTGCTATTAGTAGTCATGTGAATTTCGTATTCGTTCGATATTTTGATGAGATGTATGTTGTCTATCCTCTAGTGGTGTTATGTGAACGTCGACTACATAACACTTCACCATTATTTGGGCCTAGAGGAAGGCATTGGGAAGTAATAAGTAGATGATGGGTTGCTAGAGTGACAGAAGCTTAAACCCTAGTTTATGCGTTGCTTCGTAAGGGGCTGATTTGGATCCATATGTTTCATGCTATGGTTAGGTTTACCTTAATACTTTTGTTGTAGTTGCAGATGCTTGCAATAGAGGTTAATCATAAGTGGGATGCTTGTTAAAGTAAGAACAGCACCCAAGCACCAGTCCACCCACATATCAAATTATCAAAGTACCGAACGGGAATCATATGAACGTGATGAAAACTAGCTTGACGATAATTCCCATGTGTCCTCGGGAGCGCTTTTCTCTATATAAAAGTTTGTCCAGGCTTGTCCTTTGCTACAAAAAGGATTGGGCCACCTTGCTGCACTTTATTTACTTTTGTTACTTGTTGCTCGTTACAAGTTATCATATCACAAAACTATCTGTTACCACTTATTTCAGTACTTGCAGAGAATACCTTGCTGAAAACTGCTTATCATTTCCTTCTGCTCCTCGTTGGGTTCGACACTCTTACTTATCGAAAGGACTACGATAGATCCCCTATACTTGTGGGTCATCAAGACTCTTTTCTGGCGCCGTTGCCGGGGAGTGAAGCGCCTTTGGTAAGGAAAAATTTATATAGTGTGCTGAAATTTACTGTCACTTGTTACTATGGAAAGTAATCCTCTGAGGAGCTTGTTCAGGGTATCTTCACCCCGACCAGTAGAGCAAAGAGTTGCTCCTCAACCTACTGAACCTACTGAAAATGAAAATGAAAATGTTCCCTTTGAAGTTCCTTCGGGTATGTTAGAAAAACTACTAGCTAATCCTTTTGTAGGAGATGGAACAAAGCATCCTGATGAGCACGTAATATATGTGGATGAAGTTTGTGGATTATTTGAGCTTGCAGGTATACCCGGTGATGTTGTTAAGAGGAAGGTCTTCCCTTTATCTTTGAAGGGAGATGCATCGACATGGTATAGGCTATGCGATGATACGAGATCATGGAACTATAAACGATTGAAATTGGAATTTCATCAGAAATTTTATCCTATGCATCTTGTTCATCATGATCGCAATTATATATATAATTTTTGGCCTCGCGAAGGAGAAAGCATCGCTCAAGCTTGGGGGAGGCTTAAATCAATGTTATATTCATGCCCCAATCATGAGCTCTCAAGAGAAATAATTCTTCAAAGTTTTTATGCTCGACTTTCTCATAATAATCAATCCATGCTCGATAGTTCTTGTGCTGGCTCTTTTATGATGAAGACTATTGAATTCAAATGGAATTTATTGGATAGAATTAAACGCAACTTTGAAGATTGGGATCTCGACGAAGGTAAGGAGTCAGGTATGACACCTAAGTTTGATTGTGTTAAATCTTTTATGGATACCGATGTTTTCCGTAAATTTAGCACTAAATATGGACTTGACTTTGAGATAGTAGCTTCATTCTGTGAATCTTTTGCTACTTATGTTGATCTCCCCAAGGAGAAGTGGTTTAAATATCATCCTCCCATAGAAGTAAAAGTAGCTGCACCTATTAAAGTTGAAGAAAAGACTATCACTTATAATGATCCTATTGTTCGTACTTCTTATGTTGAGAAACCACCTTTCCCTGTTAGGATAAAGGATCATGCTAAAGCTTCAACTGTGGTTCGTAAAAGCAATATTAGAACTTATACACCTCCTGAGCAAGTTAAAGTTGAACGTAATATTGGTATTGTTAAAGATCTCTTGGCTGATAATATTGATGGGAATGTTATTTATTTTTGCGGTGAAACTGCTAGAATTGCCAAACCTTGTGCTAAAGATAAACATAGACCTGTGGTAGGCATGCCTGTTATTTCTGTTAAAATTGGAGATCATTGTTATCATGGCTTATGTGATATGGGTGCTAGTGCTAGTGCCATACCTATTGACTTATACAAAGAAATTAAGCATGATATTGCACCTGCTGAGTTAGAAAATATTGATGTTACAATTAAACTTGCCAATAGAGATACTATTTCACCAATGGGAACTGTAAGAGATGTTGAAGTCTTGTGTGGGAAAACTAAATATCCTGCTGATTTTCTTGTTCTTGGTTCTCCACAAGATAGCTTTTGTCCCATTATATTTGGTAGACCCTTCTTGAACACAGTTAATGCTAGGATAGATTGCGAAAAGAGTGTTGTTACCATTGGCTTGGGTGATATGTCTCATGAGTTTAATTTCTCTAAATTTAGTAGACAACACCGTGAAGAATAATTGCCTAGTAAGGATGAAATTATTGGTCTTGCCTCTATTGACGTACCTCCTAGCGATTCTTTAGAACAGTATTTGATAGACCATAAAAATGATATGTTTATGAATGAAAGAAGGGAAATAGATGAAGTGTTCTTTAAACAGGAACGTATCCTGAAACACAATTTGCCTGTTGAAATCCTAGGGGATCCTCCTCCACCCAAGGGTGATTCCGTGTTTGAGCTCAAACCTTTACCTGATACTCTTAAATATGCTTATCTCGATGAGAAAAAGATATATCCTGTTATTATTAGTGCTAACCTTTCAGAGCATGAAGAAGAAAGATTATTGAAAACTCTGAGGAAGCACCGTGCTGCTATTGGATATACTCTTGATGATCTTAAGGGCATTAGTCCCACTCTATGTCAACATAAAATAAATTTGGAAGAAGATGCCAAACCAGTTCGTGATCATCAACGAAGGCTGAATCCTAAGATGAAAGAAGTGGTAAGAAAGGAAATACTAAAGCTCCTTGAGGCATGTATAATTTATCCCGTTGCTGATAGTCAGTGGGTAAGTCCTGTCCATTGTGTCCCTAAGAAGGGAGGTATTACTGTCGTACCTAATGATAAAGATGAATTGATTCCGCAAAGAATTATTACAGGTTATAGGATGGTAATTGATTTTCGCAAATTAAATAAAGCTACTAAGAAAGATCATTACCCCTTACCTTTTATCGATCAAATGCTAGAAAGATTATCCAAACATACACATTATTGCTTTCTAGATGGTTATTCTGGTTTCTCTCAAATACCTGTGTCGGCCAATGATCAATCAAAGACCACTTTTACTTGCCCTTTTGGTACTTTTGCTTATAGACGTATGCCTTTTGGTTTATGTAATGCACCTGCTACCTTTCAAAGATGCATGATGGCTATATTCTCTGACTTTTGTGAAAAGATTTGTGAGGTTTTCATGGACGACTTTTCCGTCTATGGATCTTCTTTTGATGATTGCTTGAGCAATCTTGATCGAGTTTTGCAGAGATGTGAAGAAACTAACCTTGTCTTGAATTGGGAAAAGTGCCATTTTATGGTTAATGAAGGTATTGTCTTGGGGCATAAAGTTTCTGAAAGAGGTATTGAAGTTGACAAAGCCAAGGTTGATGCTATTGAAAAGATGCCATGTCCCAAGGACATCAAAGGTATAAGAAGTTTCCTTGGTCACGCCATATTTTATAGGACGTTCATTAAGGATTTCTCAAAAATTTCCCGGCCTCTGACTAATTTATTACAAAAAGAAATACCATTTGTCTTTGATGATGATTGTGTAGAAGCATTTGAAATACTTAAGAAAGCATTGATCTCTGCACCTATTGTTCAGCCACCTGATTGGAATTTACCCTTTGAAATTATGTGTGATGCTAGTGATTATGCTGTAGGTGTTGTTCTAGGGCAAAGAGTTGATAAGAAATTAAATGTTATTCAATATGCTTGTAAAACTCTAGACAATGCTCAAAGAAATTATGCTACTACTGAAAAAGAATTCTTAGCAGTTGTATTTGCTTGTGATAAGTTCAGACCTTATATTGTTGATTCTAAAGTAACTATTCACACGGATCATGCTGCTATTAAATATCTTATGGAAAAGAAAGATGCTAAACCTAGACTTATTAGATGGGTTCTCCTGCTACAAGAATTTGATTTGCATATTGTTGATAGAAAGGGAGCTGAGAACCCCGTTGCAGACAACTTGTGTAGGTTAGAAAATGTTCTTGATGACCCACTACCTATTGATGATAGCTTTCCTGATGAGCGATTGAATGTTATAAATTCCTCTCGTACTACTCCATGGTATGCTGATTATGCTAATTACATCGTTGCTAAATTCATACCACCTAGTTTCACATACCAACAAAAGAAAAAGTTTTTCTATGATTTGAGACATTACTTTTGGGATGACCCACATCTTTATAAAGGAGTGGATGGTGTTATTAGACGTTGTGTACCTGAGCATGAACATGAACAGATCCTACGCAAGTGTCACTCCGAGGCTTATGGAGGACACCATGCTGGAGATAGAACTGCACATAAGGTATTGCAATCTGGTTTTTATTGGCCTACTCTCTTCAAGGATGCCCGTAAGTTTGTCTTATCTTGTGATGAATGCCGAAGAATTGGTAATATTAGTAGACGTCAAGAAATGCCTATGAATTATTCACTCGTTATTGAACCATTTGATGTTTGGGGCTTTGATTATATGGGACCTTTTCCTGCCTCTAATGGTTACACACATATTTTAGTTGCTGTTGATTACGTTACTAAGTGGGTAGAAGCTATTCCAGATAGTAGTGCTGATCATAACACTTCTATTAAAATGCTTAAAGAAGTTATTTTTCCGAGGTTTGGAGTCCCTAGATATTTAATGACTGATGGTGGTTCACACTTTATTCATGGTGCTTTTCGTAAAATGCTTGCTAAGTATGATGTTAATCATAGAATTGCATCTCCTTATCACCCGCAGTCTAGTGGTCAAGTAGAATTGAGTAATAGAGAGCTCAAATTAATTTTGCAAAAGACTGTTAATAGATCTAGAAAGAATTGGTCCAAGAAACTTGATGATGTATTATGGGCATATAGAACTGCATATAAAAATCCTATGGGTATGTCTCCGTATAAAATGGTTTATGGAAAAGCATGTCACTTACCTCTCGAACTAGAACATAAGGCTTATTGGGCTATTAAAGAGCTCAATTATGATTTCAAACTTGCCGGTGAGAAAAGGTTATTTGACATTAGCTCACTTGATGAATGGAGAACCCAAGCTTATTAGAATGCCAAGTTATTTAAAGAAAAAGTTAAAAGATGGCATGACAAAAGGATACAAAAGCGTGAGTTTAATATAGGTGATTATGTATTGCTATACAACTCTCGTTTAAGATTTTTTGCAGGAAAACTTCTCTCTAAATGGGAATGTCCTTACGTTATCGAGGAGGTCTATCATTCCGGTGCCATAAAAATCAACAACTTCGAAGGCACAAATCCGAAGGTGGTAAACGGTCAAAGAATCAAACATTATATCTCAGGTAATCCTATAAATGTTGAAACCAATATTATTGAAACCGTAACGCCGGAGGAATACATAAGGGACACTTTCCGGATCGTTTCAGACTCCGAAAAGGAATAGGTATGTGGTATGGTAAGTAAACCGACTCCAAAACAATTTTTATGGCAATATTTCTCCGTTTTAGAATATTTAGAAAAATAGAAAAATAAGAAGCAGTCCGGGAAGGACACGAGGGTGGAGGGCGCGCCCCTACCTCGTGGGCACCTCGTGTGCTCTCCGGACTCCGTTTTCTTGCACAAGACGTATTTTGGTCGGTAAAAATTCATTATATAATCTCCCGAAGGTTTTGACTCCTGTACCACGCAATTATCCTCTGTTCTTGTTTCGAGCTGTTTTCTGTCAGGTTTGTCAAGGCCAGGCATCATGTCGTCCCCCTCCTCCAACAATGGTGACAACGATGCTTGGCTAATGAATATAGAGCTAAAGAGGGAAGAACCCATGGAGATCAACAATGATGAAGGGATCAAGAAGGCCACGGAGGATCAAGCTCCGGCAACAGAAGACATCCTTCAACTTGATCATAATCTTCTTACCCCAACTGAGATCAAAGCTTTCAAGATGATTGAGTTAGCTCGTATACAGAACAAGTATCTCACATGTGAAAATATTTTGTTGAAGGAGCATATTGTTGCACTCAAGGGCATTATCCGCAAGCTGGAAGACCTCTTACGCTCGATGTGCGACTATCCATCCTCAACAACACCGCCACCTTCCTCACCAACAAAGGAGACATAATCACATGGGTATGGGCACTCCCCTTGGCAACTGCCAAGCTTGGGGGAGGTGCCCCGGTATCGTATCACCATCACACTCCTATCTTTACCATTTTTCTTAGTTCGATCCTATTAGTAGTATGTTGATCTTGTAGAATAAAGTTTTGGTATGATCACTACAAAAAAAAGACATATCCGTGACATTTTGGGCCGAACGAATTTTTTTTCTGTCATACATATGACACTTCTATGACGATAATTGTGACAAAACCCGGTATCATCATAGATGTGGTGGGCTCCTACTTCTATGACAAAAAATCATGACAGAAAATGGGCTTTTCGTCCTGGGCGGGCCGGAGACGCAGCTGCATGACATTCTTTGGGCCGTCCATGACGGAAAAAACCATGGTAGAAGCGAGGGCGAGGAAAATTTTGGGGAGTTCCCGGTTACGGTGGGAGGTCGGGGGCCGAGCGATGCGCGTTTCTCTCGTACACGTACGCGCGTGTGTGCGAGGCGTTGGCTCTAACTGAACCCGAGCGAGGCGTTGGGCTCTAACTGAACCCGAGTGATTGCACTGCAAGCTATGCGTTACTGAACCCGAGCGATCGATCGATGGCTATTAACTGAACCCGATCGAGCGATTCCTTCGCTACTGCTGCTAACTGAAGCCGATCGATTGGATGAATAGTGAGCGTTG